>NC_090401.1:42858606-43087537 GCF_036365525.1 Heterodontus francisci | reverse complement strand
CACGGCAGCCCGAGCCCGTCTAACGGAGCCTCGGGCCCAGCGCAACACGCGGTCTGACAGAACTACTAGCCATGTTGTGTGGGGGGCGGTGGCAAAACCCGGAGCGGAGCGGGAGGGGGAGGGGAGCGGAGCCGGCCAGGGGGAGGGGACAACCATGGGGAGGGGCCAGGGGTGGGGCTTCACCCCCCCCCCCCCCCAGTCCCCCCCAGCAATCCCAGCTGGGGGTGGGGGGTTATTTTCGCCCAACACCATGCCCACTCATCCCACACTGAGACGCCCCTCCTTCAACACTAAGCTCCACTCCCCCAACGCTGTGACCCCCCACCCACTCCGACACTGAGCCCCCTCCTCCAACACCAAGCCCACTCCAGTGACATTGCGCCCCAGCATACGCACCAACACCAAGCCCCATTATCCTCTCGGACACCAAGCCCCATTATCCTCTCGGACACCAAGCCCCATTATCCTCACGGACACCAAGCCCCAATATCCTCTCGGACACTGAGCTCCACCCCTCTCCCCCAATACTGAGCCTGCTCTCCCACTTCTCGAAAAAAACAGAAAGACAGAGTATTTCTTAAACGGTGAGAGGTTGGGAAGTGTTGATATCCAAAGGGACCTGGATGTCCTTGTTCATAAGTCACTAAAAGCTAGTATGCAGGTGCAGCAAGCAATAGGAAGACAAATGGTATGTTGGCCTTCATTGCAAGGGGATTTGAGTACAGGAGTAAAGATGTCTTGCTGCAATTGTACAAAGCCTTGGTGAGACTGCACCTGGAGTATTGTGTACAGTTTTGGTCTCTTCATCTAAGGAAGAATATACTTGCCATAGAGGGAGTGCAACGGAGGTTCACCAGACTGATCCCTGGGATGGCGGGATTATCTTATGAGGAGCGATTGAAGAAATTAGGCCTGTATTCTCCAGTGTTTCGAAGAATGATCTCATTGAAACTTACAAAATTCTTATAGGGTATGACATGGTAGATGTGGATAGGATGTTTCCTCTGGTTGATGAGTCTAGAAACAGGGGACACAGTCTCAGAATAAGGGGCAGGCCATTTAAGACTGAGGTGAGGAGAAATTTATTTACTCAGAGGGTGATGAATCTGTGGAATTCTCCACCCCAGAGGGCTGTGGAAGCTCAATCATTGAGCATGTTCAAGACAGAAATCAATATGACATCAAGGGATATGGGGATAGTGGAGAAAAATGGCATAAAGGTAGATGATCAGCAATGATGTGTTTCAATGGTAGAACAGGCTCGACGCTCAAATGGCCTACTCCTGCTCCTATTTCCTATAATCCTATGATCCCCGACATCGAGCCCCACACAGAGCCTCACTCTCTCACTCCCTGATGCAGAGACCCTTTGCCCCAACAAAAAGCTCCACTCCCCAACGCAGACACCCTTTCCCCAACGCATAGCCCCATTCCCTCTCCCAATACAGAGTCCCCTGCCCCCGACACTGATCCCTGCTCTCCCTCCTCCTCGACACCCCACTTGCTCCTCCCATGACATTGAGACCCGTTCTCCCCTCCCCTGACTGAGCCCCACTCCCCCTCCCCCCCCAATGCCAAACCATCTCCCCTAAAATTAAGCCTTACTGCCCCTCCCGGGCAGCAAGCCCTGCTTTCCTCCCTCCCCCGTAGAGACCCTGCTCACTGCAGTCAAGAAACCTGGGGCAAAGTGGGCCATGCCTTAAGACCCATGTCTCCTGTGCCTGCCCACACCCCACAAGTAGTGGGTACTTCTGGAGTTGAATAGCTAAAACCACACCTCTACTCAGAGAGTCTAGAACAAGGTAATAACTTTAACATTAAAGCTAGACCCCTCAGAGGTGGTCAGGAAGCATGTCTTCGCACAAAAGGTCGTGGAACTCTAGATCTCTTTCCCCACCCCCGCTACTAAAAAGCTGAATGGCCTACTCCGTTACTATGTCAGTCAGCAGCTGTGCAGCCAGCAGTGAAGTGAATGTATCAGCTGTGAACCCTTCTTCAGAACTGAAAAATAAAGCATGCAGGTGTATTACCAGGCCACATAGCTGATCCAATCTGCACCTTCTCCTTTGTTATCTCTTGCCCAACCCCCACCTCACTTGTTTATAATCTGTGACTTTTCTAATATTTGTCAGTTCCGAAGAAGGGTCACTGACCCGAAACGTTAACTCTGCTTCTCTTTCCACAGATGCTGCCAGACCTGCTGAGTGAATCCAGCATTTCTTGTTTTTGTTTCAGATTTCCAGCATCCGCAGTATTTTGCTTTTATTATACTTATGGTCCTTAGTTTTGGACTCTCCCGCAAGTGGAAACATCATCTCCACACCTATCCTATCATACTTGGTGTGCTGTGAACAGTTCTGGTTTCCCGATTATATAAAAGGATATAGAAGCACTGGAGAAGGTACAAAAAAGATTGATGAGAATGATACCAGAACTGAGATCTTATACCACCCAGGAACCTGTAATAGGCTTAAAGATCTCTATTAGGTCACCCCTCAGGCTTCTCTTTTCTGGAGGACAGCCCCAAAATGTTTGACCTATTCTGGTTGGCAATGCATTAAGACATTGAAGAAAAACTTCCCACCACTTGTCAGGCCAGAACCACCTTATTTATTAAGGCATTAGCATGTAATGTTATCTGAAGGTTAAGAGGAGAGAAAGGAAGAGGTGAGGGGGAGGGAATGGATGTCACAGGAGGATGAGGCAAAGGGAAGAGGGAGGAAATGAAGAGGAGAGGAAAGAGTCAGGAGGGGAGGGGACATGACTGAAGAAAGGATTGGAGAAAGAGAAAAGAAGGTGGAATTAGAAGGAAAAGCGATGAGGACATGCTAGAGAAGAGTTACAGGAGAGAAAAGGGGGTGGGGTGAGGAAAAAGAGGAGGGAATTGAAGAGAGAAGAAAAAATTGACCAACTAGAAAAAGAAATGTATTGGAATAAGGAGGGGTTGGGGAAAAGTGGAGAAGCATAAATGAAAAGAGGGAGCAGGGAAGGAAGGGAGATAAAATAGCAGGGGAAAATGGAGAGACAGAAAACAGAGTGAGGAAACGAGGGGGTGGGGAGGTTAAAAAGTAGAGGGACAGAAAAAAGGTGGAGAATGGCAAATGAGGGGAGAAAAATGAGGACCATAATGGGAGAAAGAGAAAATGAAAGTAAGAAAAGGAGAGGGATGAGAGAAAAAAAAACAAGGGAAGAGGACAAGGAGAGAAAATGACAAAGGAAAGAATGGGAAATTTGAAGTAAGAAAGAAAACAAGAGAAAAGGCAAATGAGAAAATATTAGCAATAGAGAAAAGAGTGAGAAGGTGGGAGAGAAAATACAGGGAGGAGATATAAAAAAGGTTGAAAGAAAATATGAATGAGAAAAACCATGAAGGAAAGAAGACAGCTGTCCTCTTTTCTTAGAAACATCTCAAAGTGCTTCATATTCAATTGGTGCCCTGCCATTTTCCAGGCTTAAAACGGATACCTAAGCGTGTAATATGCTGAGCAGTGCGTTCCACACTGGACGTTGTGTCATCCTCCATATTGGTAAAAATATCCTCTACAGAGTCCTGTGCCTATGCTTTAAATAGGCGTTAGAAAAATTCCTACAATTAACTATAGGGAAGACTGAAGCCATTGTCTTCGAAACCCACCATAAACTCCATTCCCTAGCCATCGATTCCATAACTGCCCTGCTCATTGAGGCTGAACCAGATCTTTCGCAACCTTAGCAATTTGATCCTGACTTGAGTTTCCGACCCCATATCTTAATTTGCACTAAGTCTCATTTACCCATCACTCCTATGCTCGCTGATGTACATTGTGCCCCAAGATTTCCATCACTCCACCTTTGGTGGCTGTGCCTTTAGTTGCCTGGGTCCTATGGTCTGGAATTCCCTCCATAAACCTCTCTGCCTCTCGACCTCTCTCCTCCTTTCGGATGCTCCTTAAAACCCACCTCTTTGACCAGGCTTTTCGTCACCTGTCCTTACATATCTTTAGGTGACTTGGTGGCAAATTTTGTCTAATAGCATTGCTGTGAAATGCCTTGAACATTTTACTGCTGTATAAATATAAGTTGTTGTAGGTTCTTTGCATATGCAAATAGGGAGCCTAATTTCTATTGAAAGCCCCCACACAAATTGAGTACCTGAGCTGCACTTTATATTCTCAGGTGCTTGGCAGCCAAAGCAACATTATCCAGACGGACCACTGGAGGCTGCCTCCTGAAACATTGGTTTGAACGGTTTTACTTCCTTTAACATGGAACCAGGAGGGGCAGGAGTCCTCCTTTCTCCACATTAAATCCAAGGGCTGCTGCCAGCTACTGTTCACCCCTCCCCCTTCCTGATTGACCCCTCCTGGAATTTGCTCATCCCCCTCGGCTACTGTCTGAGTGGCCAAACTCGCTTTTCCCATGCCCCTGGGACTAGCACGCTGCCTCTCAGTCTCACTGGTAATGAACAAGTGCAGTCAGTGAACCAATTTCCCACAGTCCTCGCGCTGGTTTCATTGGGCATATGTAGCGAGCACTGCACCGGGATCATGGCCCAATTCCAGTGCCATCCAATGCCCAGGCTTTTGAAATCCAGTGAAATCAAATCCACAAACAACAATTAGACAATGACCAGTTAATCTGCATCTCATGGCATTGAGCATGATCTCAGGAGAACACCTTGTAGACTTTCGAATAGTGCCATAAAATCTTTTACATTCACCTGAGTAGGCAGGGTCTGATTCTAATGCCCCATTTGAGAGACAGGTTCTCCAAAAGTACAGGACTTACTCAGTATTGCACTAAGCTGTCAGCCTGGATCATGTGCTAAGGTTCTGGGGTGGGACTTGAAGTCACCACTGTCCAACCCAGATATAAGAGCGTTATGAAGCTAAGCTGAAACTTGACGAGGGAGCCCGGATTTTATACTCAGTGTTATGTTGGCAAAAATGCACTTTGGGAGTACTTGCCACAGTGCCCCTGAATCCAGCTAATATTCCAAGCTGAGGGTCCCTGTGATTTTCTCTGGTTGCTTTTTGTCATTTAACTTTTAACGGGTCACCCCCATAGTTCCCATAGCGATTGCACACCATAGACAAACAGACATCCCTTGCAACCAAGGTTACCTTGGTGCAAATGTATGACTGTACATTGGAAGATATATTGTCATTTGCATAGTATTGATATACACCAGCCCATATTTGGGCTGACATAGTTGATGCCCTGTCACTGCCAATTGGGATTTTGGGAAGCGGCAGAAAGCCAGTGAAGAAGCTCACAAGCAACTTCCCCCACCATCCTCTGCAGTTAGGCCAGGATTCATTGTATTGACCTCAACAACTGCAACAAACAGACGGGGAGACAAGGAGTAATGTAGAGATAGAAAATAGAGGGAAGGGGTGAGAGAGAGATCATAGAATCATAGAAACTAACAGCACAGAATGAGGTCATACAGCCCATTGTGCCTGTAACGGCATTTGAAACAGCTATACAATTAGTCCCAGTCCCTAGCTGTTTCCCATAGCACTGTGATATTTTTTCCTTTTTCAAGTTCCAATTTATCTATCTCCAAAGGTACATGACCAATGATGTGAAGCAATAGCTAGAGCAAATAGCTAGAGTTGGGGTGCATTTATTGGACAATTGACTATAAGATAAGGCATACTATTTTGTCCTTGCACAAAACCTTGGTCAGGCCTCATTTGGAATCCCCATGTGGTGGGTGATATTGAAGCTTTGGAATGGGTGCAGAGGAGGGCTATTAGACTAATTCCCCAGTTTAAAGCATCTTAGTTATGAAGTTAGGCGAAAAGAGCCGGCACACTACACTTCAGAGAGGCGTAGACTTCGGGGTTATCTGATTGAGGTTTATAAGATGATTGTGTTCAAGTTGGCTGCTCCAATGAAATAGGTTATGGTCGACCAAGAGTCAAAATTTTAAGTTGTATATGGCCATATCTGGGTTTGATGCCAGGAGATGGTTCTATTCCCAGAGAACAGTGGGCCTCTGGAACAGGTTGCCGTCTTGTGCTGTGAATGCTCATTCACTGAATTTATGCAAGTGAGAGCTGGATCTGTTTCTGGCAGCAGCAAAGTTCACCTTGTACTAAAGGGTATATACTATGTAGAATTATCAGGGCCAGAGTGTTCTCCTGGCCTAGTTTGATAACCTAGAGTAGGTCAGAGAGGAATTGCCCAGATTTTGTTCGCCCAAATTGGCTCTGAGATTTTTATCTGTTTTTTCGTCTCTCCCAGGAGATCACATGGTTTTGGGTGGGGTGCAGTGTGTTTATATTGTGATACACAAGGTATCACAATTGTGTGGACCAGGGGGTCTTTTCCTGTCTGTCATTATCCAGTGTTTGTATGTATTTATCAAATTCCCTTTTAAAAGTTACTATTGAACCTGCTTCTATCACCCTTTCAGGCATTGCATTCCAGATTATATACCCTCTGGTACTTTTGCCAATTATCTTAAATCTGACTCCACTGGTTACCAACCCTACTGCCAGTGGAAACAGTTTCCCCTTATTTACTCTATCAGAACTCTTCAAGATTTTGAACACCTCTATCAAATCTCCTTTTCTGTTCTAAGGAGAACAACCCCAGCTTCTCTAGTCTATCTATGTAACTGTAATCCCTCATCCCTGATATCATTCTGATAACTCTCCTCTGCACCCTCTCTAAGGCCTTGGCAGTCTTCCTAAAATGTGCTGCTCAGAACTAGTGATTTATAAAGGTTTAGCATAACTTTCTTTCTCTTGTACTCTATGGCCCCGATATTTACAGGATGTGGGGAGGTGCTGTTGAGGCTGAAATCAGCCGAAGAACCCAGCGATGTGGAGGTCTTGTTGAACTTAACCTATACTGGAGATAGATAATAAACAAGGAGGAGAAGGGGTAAGGGAGATATAGAAAACAAGGGAAATAAACTAATGTAGGAATCAGAGTAGGCCGTTCAACTGCCCAAATCTGCTCCACCATTCAATTAGATCATGGCTGAGGTGTACTTCATCAGCATCTACCTGCCTTAGCTCCATATCCCTTGATGCCCTTACCAACAAAAATCTATCAGTTTCAGTTTTGAAAGCTCCAATTGTCCCCCTGCATCCATAGCCTTTTTGGAGAGAGTTCCAGACTTTCAGTTCCCATTGTGTGAAAAACTGCTGACTGGCATCACCTCCAAACAGCCTAGCTCTAATTTTAAGGTTATGCCTCCTTTGTCTGGATTTCCCTACCAGAGGAAATAATTTTCCTGCCCTAACAAATCCTTTTATCATTTTAAACATCTCAATGAGGTCATCCCCCAAACGTCTAAACTAAAATAAAATTGCATTTATACAGCTCCTTTCATCTCTTCAAAGTGCTTTACAGCCATGAAGTACCTTTGAAATGTAATCGCTGTTGTAATGTGAGAAACGCAGCAGCCAATTTGCACATAGCAAGGTCGCACAAACAGCAAGTGATAATGGCCAGATAATCTGTTTTTAAGTATTGGTTGATGGGTAAGTATAGGCCAGGACACCAGGAATAACTCCTCTGTTCTTCGAAATAGTCCTATGGGATCTTTTCTGTCCACCTGAGAGGGCAGATGAAGGCCTGGGTTTAACACCTCATCTGAAAGATGGTGCTTCCAGCAGTGCAGAATTCTCTCAGTACTGCCCCTCCAACAGTGCAGCACTCCCTCAGTCCAACCCCTCAGATACTGCAGCAATCCCTCAGTACTGCACTAGGAGTGTCAACCTGGATTATACAAGGTGAGAGACTGCTATCCACTGAGCCATGACTGAGGAGTAAATAAAAACAATAGAAAGAAGAAAGGGAGAGAGAAATGGCAAAGGATGGGAAGGGAAAAGAAGAAAGAGAGATAGAGTGCAGCTCATGGACAGAGAGAAAGAAAGTTGATGAGAGAGGAAAGAAACAGTTGGAATGTCTGGAATGAAGAAAATGGGCAGAGAGCAATGAGCAAAAAAAGAGCAAGAGGCAGAGATAGAGGAAAATCAAAAAAAACTTGCAGGAGATGCTAGATGAGAGATGTGAAAGAGAAATCCAACAGAAAAGGACAGAAAGAAAAAAAATGAAAGACTAGAGTAAAGGAGAAAAACAAAGCTAAGAGCAACAATAATAACTTGATGTAATAAAACATCCAATGGCACTTCACAGGAGGGTTGTAAAACAAAAATTGACAATGAGCCACATAAGGAGATATTAGGGCAGATAGTCAAAAGTTTGGGTCAAAGAGGTAGGATTTAAGGACTATCTTAAAGGAGAAAAGAGAAGCTGGAGGAGGAGAGGTTTAGGGAAGGAATTCCAGAGCTTAGGGCATAGGCAGCTGAAGACACAGCCAACAAAAATGAAGTGATTTTTATTGGTTCATGGGATGTCAGCGTCGCTGGCTAGGCCAGCATTTATTGCCCATCCCTAATTTCCCTTGAGAAGGTGGTAGTGAGCCGCCTTCTTGAACCGCTGCAGTCCATGTGGGGTAGGTACACCCACAGTGCTGTTAGAAAGGGAGTTCCAGGATTTTGACCCAGCAACAGTGAAGGAACAGTGATATAGTTCCAAGTCAGGATGGTGTGTGGTTTGGAGGGGAACTTACAGGAGGTGGTGTTCTCATGCACCTGCTGCCCTTGTCCTTCTAGGTGGTAGAGATCGCGGGTTTGGAAGGTGCTATCTAAGGAACCTTGGTGTGTTGCTGCAGTGCATCTTGTAGATGGTACACACTGCTGCCACTGTGCGTCAGTGGTGGACGGAGTGAATGTTTGTGGATGGGGTGCCAATCAAGTGGGCTGCTTTGTCCTGGATGGTGTCGAGCTTCTTGAGTGTTGGAGCTGCACCCATCCAGATAAGTGGAGAGTATTCCATCACACTCCTGACTTGTGCCTTGTAGATGGTTGACAGGCTTTGGGGAGTCAGGAGGTGAGTTACCGCAGGAATCTTAGCCTCCAACAACCACAACCACCTTCCTTTGTGCTAGGTACGACTCCAACCAGCGGAGAGTTTTCCCCCCGATTCCCATTGACTCCAGTTTTGCTACGGCTCCTTAATGCCATACTCGGTCAAATGCTTCCTTGATGTCAAGGGCAGTCACTCTCACCTCATCTCTTGAGTTCAACTCTTTTGTCCATGCTTGAACCAAGGCTGTAATGAGGTCAGGAGCTGAGTGGCCCTGGCGGAATCCAACCTGAGCATCACTGAGCAGGTTATTGCTAAGCAAGTGCTGCTTGCTAGCACTGTCGACGACACCTTCCATCACTTTACTGATGATAGCGAGTAGACTGATGGGGCAATAACTGGCCAGGTTGGACTTGTCCTGCATTTTGTGTACAGGATATACCTGGGCAATTTTCCACATTGCTGGGTTGATGCCAGTGTTGTAGCTGTACTGGAACAGCTTGGCTAGTGGCGCGGCAAGTTCTGGAGCACAGGTCTTCAGTACTGTTGCCGGAATGTTGTCAGGGCCCATAGCCTTTGCAGTATCCAGTGCCTTCAGTCATTTCTTGATATCACGCGGAGTGAATCAAATTGGCTGAAGACCTGGCATCTGTGAGGCTGGGGACTTCTGGTGGAGGCCAAAATGGATCATCCACTCGGCACTTCTGGCTGAAGATTGTTGCAAATGCTTCAGCTTTATCTTTTGCACTGATGTGCTGGGCTTCCCCATCATTGAGGATGGGGATATTTGTGGAGCCAGCTTCTCCAGTTAGTTGTTTAATTGTCCACCACCATTCACGACTGGATGTGGCAGGACTGCAGAGTTTAGATCTGATCCATTGGTTATGGGATCACTTAGCTCTGTCGCATGCTGCTTACGCTGTTTGGCACACAAGTAGTCCTGGGTGGTAGTTTCACCAGGTTGACACCTCATTTTGAGGTATGCCTGGTGCTGCTCCTTGCATGCCCTCCTGCACTCTTCATTGAACGAGGGATTAAAATTGTGGGTGTTGAAGAAGCCAGAATTGGAAGAGGGCAGATATCTCAGAGGGTTGTGGAGCTGGAGAAGATTACAGAGATAGGGAGGGGCAAAGCCAAGGAGGGATTTGAAGTCAAGGATAAGAATTTTAAAATCAAGGCAGAAAGGGAACAAGAAAGGAAGGGAACAAGGGAGAAAAGAAAGGCCAGAAAGTGAAATGTAATGAATGAGGAGAGACAGACACTGTGGAGTGACAGAGTTGACAAAGAGAAAAGCAGAGGAAAACAATAAAGGAGTCATAGAGATAGGTTTGGGAGGGGAGAGGAAAACACAGAATATAGAATAGTACAGCACAGAAGACAGCAATTATGGCCTATTACATCTGCACTGGCTCTTCCAAAGAGCAATCCAGTTCATCCCTCTTTCCCCATATCCCTGCATTTTTTTCTCATTCAATTATTTATCTAATTCCCTTTTTAAATACGTATTCACCACCCTTTTTGTTAGTGTGCTCCAAATCCTAACCACCTATTGCGCAAAAAAGGTTTTCCTCCTGTCAGCTCTAGTTCTTTTGCCAATCACCTTAAATTAGGAAACAAGAGAAACATTGGGATGAGAAGGAAGTTGGAGACTATGTTAAATCAATAGCACAGGGAAAAGTCACTGGAGAAATTTAAATAATGGGGAAAACTGAGTGAGGCCAGCAGGAAATCCAGAGGTGACAGAAACAGCAAAACAGAGAGAGACAGACAGAGGGAGGGGGGAAGCGTAAGAGACTTAAAGAAAGAAAGACAGACAGAGACAGAAAGAGAGTGAAAGACACAGAGATACAGAATGAAAGATACTTAGATACAAAGAGGAGAAACAGAGTGAGATGTGCGAGCCAGTAGTGAGAGAGGAGAATAAAACAAAAACACAAATAAATAAATTGCCAGAATGCATTGTAACAAAGAGAAAACTAGCACAGAATGCTAGACAGGAGGTTGAGAATGAGTAGAATATATGGAAAGCAAAACATATATAGAGGAAGGAAACTGAAAGAAAAACTAGAGTTAAATAAGTAAAATAAAAAGGTAGATAACAAGCAGTGTGGACATGATGGGCCAAATAGCCTCCTTCTGCACTGTAACAATTCTGTGATTCTGTAAAGCATAATGCCACAATTCCTACATTATACCCATATATGTAAAAGACTGAGCTGCCCCTCTACAGTATGGATTTTATTGATACTGTTCACATTTCTTGATGGCAAGTGATGTTCTACAGGCTCTGTGTCAGAGCTCTGCTGTTTACTGTATACACAAATGATCTGTACAGGAACTAAGAGAACAACATTGAAACTTGTTGATAACATCAAGTGGAAAATTGTGACCATGACTGTGAAGACTGAGGAGGTCTTAGATTGGATAAGTAAGGTGGACAAATCAAATGGGGAAGATGAGCAGATCAGAGGCAGATGCAGTTCAATGTAGGAAAACGTGAAGTGATACATTTTGAAAGTAAGAATAGGGAAAGAAAAATGCTCAGATTTTAAATGGAGTAGAGGACAGAACACAAAGTGATGAGGTAACATTGAAATTGTACAAGGCTTCATTTTAGCCACAATTGGTGCATCAAGAATTTTAGGCACCCCATTATAGTATGTATGTTAAAGCAATGGAAAAGGTGTAGATTTACTGGGCTGTTATCAGGAATGAGGGGTTCAAAGAGAGACTGAGGAAGTTAGGGTTTTTTTTTCAATGGATCTGATAAGATTAAAGGGTGGCCTCAAGGTGGTCTTCAAGATTATGATAAAATGAATAGTGACATTGTTTCCACTAATCAGTGAGATGGTAACAAGATGGCACAAATTTGATGACAGAAAGAATTAAAGGGGAGGTTAGGAATAAATCTTTGCATAGAGGGTGGTTAGAGTGTGGAATTCTTCGCCACAAACCTTAGTTGGAACAGAGCCAATTAATTATTTCAAAAGGAAATTTGATATAGCTGCTTGAAAAAGAGGAATCTTCAAGAGTATAGGAAGGAGGAGAATGGAATTAGACTAGGTAGAAAGAAAAGAAAGGCTTGCATTTATATAGGATCTGTCGTGACCACCAGAGATCTCAAAGCACTTTACCGCCAGTGAAGTACTTTTTGAAGTTATAAAGTAGGAAATGCAGCGGCCAATTTGCACACAGCAAACTCCCACAATCAGCAATGTGATAATGACCAGATAATTTGTTTTTGTGATGTTGATTGAGGGATAAATATTGGCCAGGATCCGGGGATAATTCCCCTGCTCTTCTTCAAATTAGTGCCATGGGATCTTTTACGTCCACCTGAGAGGTAAAACGGGGCCTTGGTTTAATGCCCCATCCAAAAGACAGGGAGAAACACTGGCATAGATTTGGATGGGTTGAATGGCCTGTTTCTGTGCAGTAAAATCCTGTGCTGACTGAGTGTGATGATATCCTTAATGTGTCTTTAACAGAAGAGACATACTGGACCTTGGTAAAAAAAACTTGAGAAGTGAGCAAGGGAGAGAGAGAGAATGAGAAAGAAGGGAGGAACAAGGAGACAGAAACAAGCCTGAGAGATTGTACACATTATATGGCAAATCCTGATCTAATTCAGTTTACACTGAATTCCTGGGGTCCAAATATGAAGGCTGTTTTCTTCTGTCTAGTACCCAAAAACTATAATTGTCTCCACTTTTGAAGAAAGGTTTTTCTGCTAAAGACCATTTTACCTGAGTGAAATTTTCCATTTCTGACTGAATCTATCAGATTTACCATAATTGCATTTTTTTCAAAATTAACCTTTACAAGCTTCACATCATTGTAAATTAAATGTAAATAAACTCATTTAAAACTCCACCATTCGTCTGGAATATGTCCACAAACCACCCACTTTGAATCCCTTTAATCGTTCCATTTTTTAGCATTTTTTTAAAGTAGGTCACTTTTAAAAAAAAACATCCAGTATTTTATTCCTAGTGAATTGAGTACACTTGGCATTGGGACCAGAGTGTTGTGTGTTGCTGTTTCTCTCCCAGCTGTCAGCGTGATCACATTGCCAGCAGTGAGTGAGACTCACCACAACTCCATTGCAATGCTGGGTCTGTGTATTGCAGGCAAGGCTCTATTTTTAAACACTGCTGCTCATGGAGGCTGATTATTTTGTGTGACTATCAGGCTAGGCTCTCTCTCTCTCTCTCATTTTGTTCTCTGCAGCCCCTTCTGTTGCATTTTAAACAAGCCCAACTTTCTGCTAATGGATCCCAATGCACAATAAGAAGTCCGTTAAATGTTTTATTGATTAAAATGCTGGTTTGCTGCGTAGTTTCTTTTGTTTCAGTGGGTGAGCTGTGGGTTGTGAGAAATGCTCCTGTTTTAATGCAGGCTGTGTGCAGGTCAGAGAGAGCAGGCTGCACCTCCCCTGGGACATGGATTCTATTCACTCTAAACCCTTCACAATCCCAATCCCTGCACAAACCCCCATTGCTGATGGGGGGGACAGGGAGGCAGGCCCCCTCAGGGAAGAACCTGCAGCAGCTTCTTGCCCAAATATTGTCTTTATTAGCTTGTTTTTCAGCTTCTTATCTGCAGCTTCTCGGAATCCAGTCCGGGTTTTCAGCCGGTTCCCCCTCTTCAATGTACTGTGTGCTCAGAGCTGCAGCACTCAGAGGCAGCCGCCGCTCCTTCCACCCTCCCCTGGCCTCCACCCCGCTCACGCACACCCTCCCTGCCCAGGCCGGACCGCTCCCGGCTGCCGGCATCTCATCCTCGGGCCGGCCCGCTGCTCCCAGCGGCTGCTCGCCGGCCTCAGCCTCTGAGACAGCAGCGCACTCTTTTGTCAAGCTGTCCTTTTGGCACATTCCTGTGTTATTGCGCAGCGCCCTGTCTCTCGCTCTTCCTGGAAACTCCCGCCCAAAGCAGAGAAACCAGAGAAACAAGAAGAGTGAAGAGAGTTCACAGCAGACTGCAGCATAGAAAGAGCACAAACTGTACAGAGGACACAGAGCAGATAAACAAGATCCGGAGAGAGGAAACAGAGCAAAGCAGATAAACAACTAGATCTGTAATGAGCAAACAACAAGCTAAACAGAAAAAGATTAGAGAGGATAAAGAGCAAACCAGAACAGAGACACAACAATGACTGCAGAGTGGCACAGAGTAAACCAGAGTAGAGAAAGAACAAGAAATGTTGAGAGAATACAGCAAATTAGAACAGAAAAAAACACAAACTAGAGAGATCACAGAGCAAACTAGAGCAGAGAAAAAATACAAAGTAGAGAGGACATAGAGCAAACTACAGTGGAGAAAGAACAAGATCGGTAAAGAGGATTGGCAGCTGACTACAGGGGAGTACCAAAGAAGATCGGTAGAGAGAAAACAGCAAACTAGAGCAGGGAATGAACAAGTACTATAACGAAGACACAGCACACTAGAGCAGAGAAACAAGATCTGTAGAGAGGACACAGCAAACTAAAAGGGGAGCAACAACATAATCTATAGAGAGAAATCATAGCAAACTAGAGTGGAGAAAACACAATCCGTAAAGAATAGACATAACAAACTAGAGTAGGGAAGAAACAAGAGCTATAGTCAGGACACATCTAGAGCAGAGAAAGAACTAGATCTGTGGGCAGGCCACAGACCAACTACAGCAGAGAAACGACGAGATGTGTTGAGGGGATACATACAATATTAAAGCAGAGACAGAGCAAGACCTGTAGAGTGGACCCAAAACAAACTAGTGCAGAGAAATAACAAATACTGTAATGAGGACACAGCAAACTAGAGTAAAGAGAAACAACAGGAATTGCAGAGGGGACACAGAGCAAACTAGAGCAACAAAGGAACACAAACTGTAGCAAGAACAGCAAACTGGAGCAGAGAAAGAACACAAACTGGGGACAGGACACAAACAAAATTAGAGCAGAAAGACAATAAGACCTATAGGGAAGACACAAAGCAAAATAGAGCAGAGAAACAACAAGATCTGGAGAGAGGACATAGTAAACTACAGCAGAGGAAGATCAAGTACCACAGAGAGGGCACAGAGCATTCAAGAGCATAGAAAACAAGAACTGCAGACAGGATACAGAGCACACTAGAGCAGCAAAGGAACATAAACTGTAGAGAGGATGTAGAAAACTAAAGAGAAAGAACAGAAAGTAGGGATAGGTCACGGATCAAATTAGAGCAGAAAAACAAGACCTGTACAGAGAACACAGAGCAAACTACAGCAGAAACAAAAACATCTGTAGAGAGGATACAAAGCAAACTAGAGGAGTGAAACATCAAGATGTGTAAAGAGGACAAATAGAAAAATAAAACAGAGAAAGAACAAGAACTGTAGGGAGAGTACAGCAAATTAGAACAGAAAAAAGAACACAAACTAGAGAGATCACTGAGCAAACTAGAGCAGAGAATACAAAATAGAGAGGACACAGAGCAAACTACAGTGGAGAAAGATGACAATCTGTAAAGAGGACTGGAAGCCAAATACAGGGGAGCACCAAGAAGATCGGTAGAGAGAAAACAGAGCACACTAGAGCAGAGAAACAAGATCTGTAGAGAGGACACAGCAAACTAGAGGAGAGCTACAACACAATCTATAGAGAGAAATCAGAGCAAACTAGAGTGGAGAAAACACAATCTGTAAAGAATACACATAGACGGGACACATCTGGAGCAGAAAAAGAACTAGATCTGTAGACAGACCACAGAACAACTACAGTAAAGAAACAACGAGATGTGTTAAGGGGATACATACAATATTAAAGCAGAAAAAGAGCAAGATCTGTAGAGTGGACCCAAAACAAACTAGTGCAGAGAAATAACAAATACTGTAATGAGGACACAGCAAACTAGAGCATAGAGAAACAACAGGAATTGCAGAGGGGACACAGAGAAAACTAGAGCAACAAAGGAACACAAACTGCAGCAAGAACAGCAAACTGGAGTAGAGAAAGAACTCAAACTGGGGACAGGATACAAACAAAATTAGAGCAGAAAGACAATAAGACACAAAGCAAACTAGAGCAGAGAAACAACAAGATCCGGAGAGAGGACACAGTAAACTACAGCAGAGGAAGATCAAGTACCATAGAGAGGGCACAGAGCAATCAAGAGCATAGAAACAACAAGAACTGCAGACAGGACACAGAGCACACTAGAGCAGCAAACGAACATAAACTGTAGAGAGGATGTAGAAAACTAAAGAGAAAGAACAGAAAGTAGGGATAGGTCACGGATCAAATTAGAGCAGAAAAACAACAAGACCTGTACAGAGAACACAGAGCAAACTACAGCAGAGAAACAAAAACATCTGTAGAGAGGATACAAAGCAAACTAGAGGAGTGAAACATCAAGATGTGTAAAGAGGACAAACAGAAAGCTAAAACAGAGAAAGAACAAGATCTGTATAGAGGATCTACAGCAGAGAAAGATTAAGAGGACACAGAGTGCACTAGAGCAACGAAGGAACACAAACTGTCGAGTGGACACCGAAAACTGAAGTTGATAAAGAATACAAACTGTAGAGAGAACACAGAGCAAACTAGAGCAGAGAAACAACAAGATCTGTAGAGAGGGTACAACAAACTAAGCAGAGAAACAACAATATTTGTAGCGAGGACACAATAAACTAGAGCAGGGAATATAAAAGTTCTGGAGAGAGGAACAGAGCAAACTAGAGCAGAGAAACAATGAGATCTGGAGAGTTAACAGAGCAAACTGCAGCAGAGAAAGAAATATGTATTGAGGACAGAGAGCAAACTAGAGCAGATGAACATAGGCCAAATGAGAACAGAGCAAGAAAATCAGTAACGAGGACACAGGAAACTAAAGCAGAGAAACAAGAAGGTCTGCAGAGAGGACCCAACAAACTAGAACAGAGAAACAACAAAATCTGTAGAGGAAACATCAAACTAGAGCAGAGAAAGAACAAGATCTGTAGAGAGGACAGGAGCAGAAAAACAACAAAAACTGTAGAGGACTCAGACCAAAATGGAGCAGAGAAACAACAAGATGTGCAGAGAGGACACACAGAAAACTGGAGCTGAGAAAGAACATGACCTGTATGGAGGACACTGAAATTTAGAGCAGAGAAACAAGAGCTGTAGAGAGGACACAGAGCAAACTACAGCCGGGAATGAACACAAATTGCAGACAGAATATGAAAAAATTAAAGCAAAGCAAGAACACAAATTGCAGAGAGGACACAGGCCAAATTAAAGTAGAGAAACAACAAGACCTCTAAAGAGAACACAGAGTAAACTGGAGCAGAGAAAAAACACAAATTTGTAAAGACGACACAGCAAACTAGAGCAGAGAAGCAATCCAAATTGTAGAGAGGATAGAGAAAACTAGAGTAGAGAAATAACAAGATTTATAGAGGTGACACAAGGCAAACTACTATGGAGAAAAAACAAGATCTGTACACAGGACAGCAAACTAGCCAGAGAAAATAGAAGAGCTGAAGAGAGGACACAGCAAACTAGAGCAACAAAGGAACACAAGCCACAAAGAGGACACAGAAAACTAAAGAAGAGAAAGAACACAAACTACAGAGAGGACACACAGCAAACTAAATTGGAAAAAGAACCAGAATGGGCGGCACAGTGGCGCAGTGGTTAGCACCGCAGCCTCACAGCTCCAGGGACCCAGGTTCGATTCTGGGTACTACCTGTGCGGAGTTTGCAAGTTCTCCCTATGACCGTGTGGGTTTTCGCCGGGTGCTCTGGTTTCCTCCCACAGCCAAAGACTTGCAGGAGATAGGTAAATTGGCTTTGTAAATTGCCCCTAGTGTAGGTAGGTGTTAGGGAATATGGGATTACTGTAGGGTTAGTATAAATGGGTGGTTGTTGGTTGGCACAGACTCAGTGGGCCGAAGGGCCTGTTTCAGTGCTGTATCTCTGAAATAAAAAATTTTTTTTAATTATAGAGAGGACACAGAGCAAACTAGAGCAGAGAAACAACAAGTTCAGTAGAGGGCAAAAAGTAAATGACAACAGAGAAGGAAACATGAACTGTAGGAGGCTTTTGCTAATGCACAAAGTAAGTAGCATGAAGTCCAACTCAATGGAGTACTTCTTCTACGGAGTACTTAACTTGGGGAATTTGGTGAGTGAGGGAAATTGGTGCAGTGAGGGTAGAGGTGCTGTTCTGATATTTTACGAAATGAGCAATCAGAGAGGGAGTGGGAGACAGCAAGATCTGAGAGGTGAAGTCTAGAGGCATTAATTGGGTGAGCAGGTAGGTGATTGGTTGTTGAGTTTTAAAGTTTTTTTCTCTCAAAATTAGGGCTGTAATTTAAACTAGGACTGGGAAAATAAAAGTACTGTATTAAATTTATAGTATATCTAGTTAAACTATTTAATATAACTACAAATAATAGTTGAATAGAGACTTTAATTAAATAAATAAAATAAAGCTAGTCTAAGATATAGCAGAGCAGGTGGTGTCACTGGACTGCAGAATTTAGGAGTTTGTGGATGGCAAGACTGTCCCAAGCAAACAGGTCTGCAGGACATGTCTCCATCTCAAATTGCTCCAGCTCGGAGTCTTTGAGCTGGAATGTAAGTTGGAGAGACTCTGACACATAAGGGAGTGAGAGGAATTGCTGGACGGTTTTATCCAGAATATAGTCAGAGGAAAACACAAGTTCAGGAAAGGGAGGGTTTGACTGTTAGGGAGTGGGGTAGCGGGGATTTAGGAGAGGGTGAAGAAGAGGTCCCGCAGACACTGGTCCTGTCCAACAGGTACAATGTACTGGCTATCTGTCAGGACAAGGAGAAAGACTGCAGGGAGGACAGCCACAATGCAGACCAAGGCACCGTGGCTCAGAAGACTCTCCAAAGTAGAGGAAGAGAGGAATATAAATGTGATAGTAATAGGGATCTCTATAATTAAGGAGATAGCTAGCATCCTCTGCTGCCAAGAATGAGAATCCCGAAGGGTGTGTTGCCTACCTGGTGCCAGGGTAAGGGATATCTCCTGGCGGCTGGAGAGGAACTTGGAAAGGGAGGGAGTAAATCCAGTTGTCGTGGTCCATGTTGGAACAAACAACATAGGTAGGAACAGGGAGGCGACCCTGCTGAAAGAATATCAGGAGTTAGGCTTTAAATTAAAAATAATCTCTGGATTATTGCCTGAGTCACATTCAAATTGGCATAGGAGCAGACAGATCAGCAAAATTAACATGTGGCTAAAGGGCTAGCGTGGGAAAGAGTTATTCCTTTACATTGGATACTGGCACCAGTTCTGGGTTCTTAAAATGCAGAATGTCAAGAATACAAGGTTAAGGGCACTCTACCTGAATGCATGCAGCATTCGCAACAAGGGTAGATGATTTAAAGGCCCAAATAGAGGTAAATGGGTATGATTTAATTGCCATAATGGAAATGTGGCTACAGGGTGACCAAGACTGGGAACTGAATATTCAAGGATATTCGACATTTAGGAACGACAGGCAAAAACGAACAGGAGGTGGTGTTGCACTGATGGGACCGGCTTCACCTGAACCGGGATGGGATTCGTTTCCTAGCAGAAAGGGTAAATAGGGAGGTGGCAAAGGTTTTAAACTAGTAAGGCAGGGGAAGGGATCTACAAGAAACATTGGCAGCCTAAATGTAAACAAACCAGAGAAGGAGAGCATAGGAAAGAATAAAGTAACGGAGGACATTGATGGCAAGAGAATAAATAGAATTACAGAACAGGAGTCTAAAAAGATGGTTAAACATAAATTAAGAAGAAATTCAATTAAAAATGAGTTAAAATCTCCATCCAGCAATGCACACAGTGTCTGTAAGAAAACAGGGGAGCTGAAGGCAATCATGCGTTGGGAGGAACCAGACATAGTAGGGATTACTGAGACATGGCCACAGAAATATTAGAATTGGGAATTAAACATTGCAGGATATTACATGTTTAGAAAAGATAGAGAGGGAAAAAGGGGAGGTGAAGTAATTGGGAAAATAATGGCAGACGAAAAAAAGGTTGCAGCTATCAGCAAGACAAAAATAGAATCCATATGGATAGAGATAAAAGATAATAAAGGATCAATCACATTAACAGGTGTAGTCTATTTCATCTGTGTTCACTATGGACGATGTAGGTATAGAGATCAGGGAGGGGGATTGTGATATACTTGAACAAATTAGCACTGAAAGGGAGGAAGTATTAGCTGTTTTAGTGGGCTTAGAAGTGGATAAATCCCCAGGCCCAGATGAGATGTATCCCAGGCTGTTATGTGAGGCAAAGGAGGAGATAGCAGGGGCTCTGATACAAATTTTCAAATCCTCTATGGCCACAGGAGAGGTACCAGAGGACTGGAAGATAGCAAATGTGGTACCATTATTCAAGAAGGGTAGCAGGGATAAACCAGGTAATTACAGGCCAGTGAGTCTAACATCAGTGGTAGGTAAACTATTGGAAAAAATTCTGAGGGACAGGGTTAATCTCCACTTGGAGAGACAGGGATTAATCAGGGATAGTCAGCATGGCTTTGTCAGGGAGAGATTGTGTCTAACAAATTTTTTTGAGGAGGTGATTAGATAAATTGATGAGGGTAAGGCAGTTAATGTAAGCTACATGGACTTCAGTAAGGCATTTGATAAGGTCTCACATGGGAGATTGGTTAAGAAGGTAAGAGCCATGGGATCCAGGGCAATTTGGTAAATTAGATCCAAAATTGGCTTAGTGGCAGGAGGCAGAGGGTGATGGTCGAAGGTTGTTTTTGCGAGTGGAAGCCTTTGACCAGTGGTATACTGCAGGGATCGGTGCTGGGACCCTTGCTGTTTGTAGTGTACATTAATGATTTAGACGTGAATATAGGAGGTATGATCAGTAAGTTCGCAGATGACACGAAAATTGGTGGTGTCGTAAATAGTGAGGAGGAAAGCCTTAGATTACAGGTCAACATAGATGGGCTGGTAAAATGGACGGAGCAGTGGCAAATGGAATTTAATCCTGAGAAGTGTGAGGTGATGCATTTTGGGAGGACTAACAAGGCAAGGGAATATACAATGGATGGTAGGACCCTAGGAAGTACAGAGGGTCAGAAGGATTTTGGTGTACTTGTCCATAGATCACTGAAGGCAGCAGCACAGGTAGATAAGGTGATTAGGAAGGCATATGGGATACTTGCCTTTATTAGCCGAGGCATAGAATATAAGAGCAGTGAAGTTATGATGGAGGTGTATAAAACGCTAGTTAGGCCACAGCTGGAGTACTGTGTACAGTTCTGGTCACCACACTAAAGGAAGGACGTGAGTGCACTGGAGAGGGTGCAAAGGAGATTCACCAGGATGTTGCCTGGGCTAGATTAAGTACATAGACAAAAGAGGAGTGCATGATAAGAGAGAATATGAAGAGATTAGGAGAGAAGTGAAAAAAATTAGTAAGGCAAAGATGAACTATGAAATTAAATTATCAAGGAACATAAAACAAAATAGTAAAATATTTTACAGGCACTTCAATAAAAAGGAAGGCTGGGATGGAAATACAACCATTATGGGATACACATGATAATACCGCAGGTAACAATAGATTAAACAATTATTTTGCTTTGGTATTTACCAAGGAGATAGAACAGGTAGACATGACATTGAATAATGAGATGGGTAATGAGGTAAGTGCATTTAAAATAAAAAAGGGCATGGATTGAATAAACTAATCAAACTCAAAGAGGATAAAGCCCCTGGTCCAGATAGATTGCATCCATGTATTTTTTAAAAATCTAGGGAAGAGAATGCAGAGGCATTACTACACATATTTAATAATTAATTAGAAAAAGATGAAGTGCCAGAGGACTGGTGGATAGCTAACACAATTCCTATGTTTAAGAACAGAGACAGAACATGCCCAGGGAATTATAGACCAGTCTGCTTAACATCGGTGGTAGGAAAAATGATAGAATCCCTACTAAAGGAGAGAACAGAAGAACAACTAGAAAAAAAATATATAATAATGAAGTCAGCATGGATTTCAAAATGGAAAATCTTGCTTGACTAACCTTTTTGGATTTTTTGAGGCGGTAACAGAGAAAGTAGACAATGGTAATGCAGTAGATGATTTGTCTGTATTTTCAAAGGCCTTCAATAAGGTGTCCCATAATAGACTAATGAATAAGGTTAGAGAATGTGGAGTAGAGGACAAGTGGCAGAATGGATTGCTAACTGGCTTCAAGGCAAAAATTAAAGAGTGGGAGTAAAGGGCAGTTATTCAGAGTGGCAGAAGATGGGAAGTGGTGTTCTACAAGGATCAGTGCTGGGACCACTGCTGTTCACAATTGGCATAAACAATTTGGACTTCAGAATCAAAAACACATTTTCTAAATTTGCGGATGACACCAAATTGGGTGGTGGGCGGGGGGGGGGGGGTGGATATTCAATACTGAGGAGGACTGCAACAAATTACAGGAGGACGTTAATAAACTTGCCGAATAGGCAAATGATTGGCAAATTAAGTTCAACACAGATAAATATGAGGTAGTACATTTTGGTAGGAGAATAAGGAGATCACTTAAGGGCGGCACAGTGGCGCAGTGGTTAGCACCGCAGCCTCACAGCTCCAGCGACCCAGGTTCAATTCTGGGTACTGCCTGTGCGGAGTTTGCAAGTTCTCCCTGTGTCTGCATGGGTTTTCTCCGGGTGCTCCGGTTTCCTCCCACAGCCAAAAGACTTGCAGGTTGGTAGGTAAATTGGCCATTATAAATTGCCCCTAGTATAGGTAGGTGGTAGGGGAATATAGGGACAGGTGAGGATGTGGTAGGAATATGGGATTAGTGTAGGATTAGTATAAATGGGTGGTTAATGGTCGGCACAGACTCAGTGGGCCGAAGGGCCTGTTTCAGTGCTGTATCTCTAAATCTAAATTACTTGGAAGGTGCTAGTCTAGGTGGGGTTGAGGAACAAAATGATAAAAACATAAGATCTTGGAGCTCAAATACACCAATCACTATAAGTTCTACCACAGGTTAGGTGGCCATTAAAAAAAAGCAAACCAAGCACAAGGCTTTATTTCTAGAGGGACAGAATTGAAAAGTAGGGAAGTTATGCTAAACCTGTATCAAAACTTGGTTAGACCATGCTTAGAGTACTGTGTGCAGTTCTGGTCACCATATTATAAAAAAGATATAGAGGCACTGGATAGGGTGTAGAGAAGATTTACAAGGAATATCGCAGAAATGCATGTGTATCTATTTCAGGAAAGGCTGGGTCTCTTTTCTCTTGAAAAAAAAGGTGTAGGGTGGCCTAATAAGAGGTCTTCACAATTCTGAAAGGTTTTGATCGAGTGTTACAGAGAGAATGTTTCCTCTTGTGGGGAAGAGCATAACTGGAGGCCATCAATATAAGAAAATCACCAAGAAATCCAATAGGGAATTCAGAAGAAACTTCTTTACCCAAAGAGTGGTGAGAATGTGAATCTTGCTACCACAGGGAGTGGTTGAAGCGAATAGTATAGATGCATTTAAGAGGAAACTAGACAAGTATATAAGGGAGAAGGGAATAGAAGTTACAGTGATAGATTTGATGAGGAAAGATGGGAGGAGTCTCAAGTGGAGCATTAATGCCAGCATGGACTGCTTGGGCTGAATGGCCTGTGTAATCCTAAGCAAGTAAAGTAGAGCAGAGAAAGAACACAAACAATAGAGAGGACCCAAAACAAATTGGAGCAGCGAAACAACAAGAACTTATAGAGAATGAAAAAAATCAGAGCAGAAAAACAAGAAGTTTGGTATAGAGGACAAAGAGCAAATTCGAGAAGAGAAAGAACAAGGACTATGAAATTTGGCTCCGCAGAGCCCAGTTTCTCGCCACTGTAAGTGCTCTTTTGCCTCCAAAATGGCATCTGTGGCGCAAGTGCTAACTTCTGGTGTTAGCCACTCTTGATGCTTTTGATGAGGGCATCAGCACATGTGCAGGGAGCATCCACTGGATGTATGCAGAGTAGGCAGATCATGAGATCAATCAGTGTGTAATGCTGATTTGATGCCAGTGTTGCCATTTTGGAGCTCAATGCTCCAGCTAATGCTCAATCTTGAAATTGCTCAGTTAAGTACATGTTCAGCAGCTGGAAGGACCCACACCAGTGCTATTTAAAGGGATCATCAACTACTTTCAGTTTAGTTGCTGATTGATTTCTAATGGCTCTTGCTGTGATTGTAGAAGTGTTTGGTGGCTTCCAGAGTTTAGGTTTGGTTTAGTTTAGAGATACAGCACTGAAACAGGTCCTTCGGCCCACCGAGTCTGTGCCGACCATCAACCACCCATTTATACTAATCCTACACTAATCCCATATTTCTACCACATCTCCACCTGTCCCTATATTTCCCTACCACCTACCTATACTAGGGGCAATTTATAATGGCCAATTTACCTACCAACCTGCAAGTCTTTTGGCTTGTGGGAGGAAACCGGAGCACCCGGAGGAAACCCACGCAGACACAGGGAGAACTTGCAAACTCCACACAGGCAGTACCCAGAATTGAACCCGGGTCACTGGAGCTGTGAGGCTGCGGTGCTAACCACTGCACCACTGTGCCGCCCTGTTGTTCAAAGATGCTGATGTTTACAGGGCATGGTGTAGTATCTGCTGTAGGACTTTGTCCTGACTTCAAGGATTCTGCACAAACCACTTGCTCTCGGTCATGGGTGCAGTAGGATGCATCTCCCTTGGCCTACAGCATGACAGGGAAAATGAGCGCAGGAAACACAGAGCAGGACAATAAAGAACAAAGAACATCAGAGCTGGAGTTCTGATGAAAGATCACAGACCTGAAACGTTAACTTTGCTTCTCTCTCCACAGATGCTGCCAGACCTGCTGAGTATTTCCAGTACTTTTTGTTTTTATTTCAGAGCAGGACAAACTGCTGAAAGAGGGAGTAGGAGGGGGAGGCGAGTTCTCAGTGGGAGACCATATCTGCCCAGGGTGTTCAGGGAACAACTCTCCTACCCGAATCTCAGTGAAGAACAATGTGTCAGATGTCTCTGGTTCACTAAGGACATCTTCACTGAAATCTACCACCTGCTGCAGCTACAACTGCAGCCTCAGAACAGGGTGAGGACGGCATTGCCTGTGGCTGTGAAGATGAGTGTAACCACGAACTTGCATGCATCAGGCACTTTCCAGGATGGAGCAGGTGATATTTACAACATCTCACACTTTGGCATCCACTGTTCCATAAGGGAGGTCACTGAGGCTCTGTATTCCAAGAGAACAGAATACATTTCATTCTTCGTTGCCAGAGAGAGGCAGGAGGAGTGAGCTTTGCGAGGACTGCAGTCTTTCCCATAGTGCAGGGTGCCATTTACTGCACACGCCTCACTTTGCGAATGCTGCATGTCAACTCTGAGATGTACAGTAACTGAAAGGACTTCAACTCAATGTCCAACTGGTGTGTGACCGTACGCAGTATATCATGCAGGTGAATGCCTGGTATCCTGGCAGCAGTCATGATGCCTTTATGCTGCAGCAGTCCACTGTACCATCTGCATTTGAGCCACCACAACAAATCAGAGGGTGGGCAACAAGGTCTATGCACTGACCACATGACTCTGGTGTGCAACTTACACAAACATGGGCCGTGTGCCAAAAATAAAAGCCATGCTGCCACTTGAAATGTGATAGAGCAGACCATTGGGGTGCTTAAACAGTGCTTGCGCTGCCAGGACCACTCTAGAGGAGCCATGCAGTGCTTGGTAGAATGCTCTGCCATGCTGCACAACCGCGCCATCATGAGGAGACAGCCCTTACCACCGGCTGAGGAGGAAGTGGAGTGGGAGGGGAAGGGGAGGAGAAGGTGGAAGGATGGAGGAAACCAACAGAGCCCCTTTCTGGCTGCGCTGTCAGTGTTCGACAGATCCAACTGCGATACCAGTAAATGCAAACCAATTCTCCGTTCACCAATAGGCCCTCATCTTACCTTCACTCAGTTACTGACCATTACAGTGTCTGCTTGGCACAATGCAAAAATAAAATCCACTATAAATTAAACATTTCAAATCAAATTTATAAATCAAACCATACCATATTGCATACAAATGTCCACTAATCATCCTTGTGCAGTTCCTTAGTGCCTATCTTCCATGTGCATTTGCCTGCCCTCATGCTCCTACGCAGTGCTACCCCAGTGGCTGCAGCATGGATGGTGGAAGGCTGCTTGCTGACTTTCAGTGGGGGAGACTGCAGATGGCCTTGCTGAATGACTTTGAGCAGCTCCAGGCCTAGAAGGCCCGGCTTCAGACTGCATCACCTTGGCATGGGCAGCAGCAGTATGGCCTAGCTGGCTGACAGGCAACAGGAAGGGCACTGGTGAAGTAGCAGTGGTGAAAGGACGAATGTTGTCATCCTGAGCGATGACAGCAGGGTCGTGCTCCACGGAACCACTGCCACTTCCCTAGAGTGGCGCCTCAACAATCCTAGCAATGTGTTGGAGGACAGATTGCTGGACTCTTGTGACATCCTGCAAATCCTGTTAAACTCTGGTGTTCACAGTTATGATGGCAACAATTTAAGCTTGTGTGACAGCAAGCTGAGCTTGCATGACTTCAGCCTGAGCATCCACAGCAGCACCCAGACGTTAGGTGGCTTTTGCTTGTGCTGCAATGGTAGCTGAAACATCAGTCTTCAGATACTGTCTAACGGTTGGGTCCGCAAGTATGCTAATGAAGTTGGCCACACTTCCACATTCGGCTCTACGGTCTGCGTAAATCCCTGTTCTAATTTGGTGCCAGACTCCTCCATGCTCCTTGACATTGACCACAGGTTTTCTGGCAGGTTTGCTAATTCACTAAGCATTTCATTGTGCATACTATCAGCCTTCTGTAGGCTGTCCCATCGAAGTCCTCATCTGAGTCCTCCTGCAACTTTGAGCCAAACGCATGCAACCTCGCCCTCTGGGGTGCTGGCACCTGTGCTACCCTTGTGCCTGTTAATTGTATATCAATTGTGTTTAATTATATGCAGGTGGAAAGCATTAATTGGGGTTTTACTTGGGCACATATAAAGAGACACTGAAACTGTGGGTGCAATTTTATGCTTTCCCCCTTGGCGGGTTTGGAGGTGGGGAGATCATAAAATCGAGTGGGATAGTGGCAGGGGGACGGAACCCGCCACCATCCTGTCTCTGCTGAAATTTGGTCTGGGGCAGGAAGGCCTGTGGTCGCACCCTGCTGTCAATTGAGGCCCTTAATTGGGTAATTAACCCCAAATTAAGGGCCTCTTCCTGCTGCAGCTGCGATTAAACTGTGCCAGCTGCTTCCCAGTTCTGGTTGTGGGGGGTGGTCCCTTGTTCAAAGCTACTTAGTGCCTGAACAAGGAACCCTGCATTGAGAAGTGGGGGGCACCCACTGAGGGCACCCCCCTGCCCTTGCTGCCAACCCCCCCACCCCCCCATCCCAAGTGACCCCCACCCTGCAAGACCCCTCCTGCCCTGACCTACCTTAAGCCAAGTTCCAGCACCGCTCCTCGGTGTCTGGGGTCCTAAATGCTATGGAAGGCCTGTCACTGTCCAGTTAAGTGCCTGATTGACACTAAATTTGGCAGGCCTTATGTAGAAGAGGCAATGCAGGGATTTCGTGTCAGTTTTCCCCGACATCGAGACCCCCGCTGCCAGCATAAAATTCCCCCGTTGTGGTTGAGTTAGGAGGTATATGCTTGTAATGTTTCACTCTGTAAATAAATATAAGACTGATTAAAGTTTGCTGTAGTATCATCCTTCACCAACTGGCTTTCTGGAATAGATCATGGCAGCAGGGATTGTTTGACTAAAGGTAAAGGTTGGAAACTTAAAAAGACGTTCAAACAGAAGACTACAATCCTAATAGCTAATTGTTGGGGTATGATTACCTTCTGATGTTCTTGGAGTCAGAACCATATGACCAGTGGAAGAATGAAGTGGCTATGTGGACATGAGTTACATCCATACCAAAGAAGAAACAAGGTATGGCCTTGGCATTGTTGTTTCCTAATCGAGGTAAAGTCAGAAATAAAGTATTTTGTAAGCTGGGTGCCCATCAGCTTGATACTGATGAAAGTTTAGATCTCCTCTTAGTGTTCTTGGATGAAATTTACAAGAAAAATTATCTATTAAATGACTATGAGGCATGGTCAGACTTCAACAGATTTTGGAAAATAGATGGTTATTCAATGGAGTAGTATATCATGGATTTTAACAGACTGTATCAAAGTTCGAGGAAATTCAATTTAGAGATCCCTGGTTTAGACTCCGAGAACATCAGCATTTAAATTGCTGTATTGTGCTAAGGTGGAGCATATGGACATGCCCCTGGTTCTAACTGGGATTCACTTCTCGGAGACTTACTGTTGGTCTGCTGCCTTTTAATATTCCTGGGTAAACAGTCATTTCCTGCAGCCTTGATGGGACAAATGGGATATTCTGCAGTGACACAAAGAATGGAAGCCTCAATGATTGCCACATTTCGAAATGGTCCAGATACTAGACACAGGCATCAGTACAATGGAAGAGTAGTAGACAGATGGAATGAGGATGAAAGCACCTTTATCAGATATGGTATCAGATATCAGATATGATATCAGATATGATATAGCAGAACAGCAATAATAGGTGTATGAATCCCAGGAATGTCCAAGGAACAGTAATAGGTGCTTCAGGTGTGACTCAAAGTATCATTATACGATGAACTGCCAAAAACAGAGAGGCAGGGTCCTCGAAAAGACACATGACACAGAGACTTCTGAGGTGGAGGATGACGGTGAAGCTGAACAAATTGTACTAGTCACAAGGAGTTTTAGTCCTGTGATGAATGTATTAGTTGTGAACTCATTCAACTGTGCTGTGCTAAATAGTGCTTGCACTTTGACAGTATACAGAACAGATTGGTTAAATTATTATCTAGATTCACTCAGTAGTGAAGATTGACTCAAGGTTAAGGAGTATAATAATACTACCTGCTTTAGGTTTGGTGATGACAACACATTGAGATCATTAAAGAGAGTTGTAATTCTGTGTAAAATAGCTGGAGCAAGCCACTTTATTAGTCTCTAGTGAGATTCCCTTGCTGTTGAGTAAACCTTCTATGAACAATGCACACATGAAATTTGACATGGAGCGTGATAAGGCAATTGTTTTTGGAAAGTCAGTGGATCTACAGTTTACCCAATCAGGACATTATTGTATGTCCTTAACAAAACCTGATGTTTCTCATCATAGTGTTAGAGAAGTATTAATGGCATCAGGTGATAAAAATAAGAGAAAAAAAAACACATTGTCTTAAAGTTACACACAAGTTGGTCTTCGCTAGTTGCATGAAACATGCCTCAAAGTGACTCAGCTGCTCACAGATGGACAACGTGGTGTTAGAAGGGGAAGACTGAACTCCTTGAGGTTTTTCTGTGGAAGTGACATCCTGTGTGAGTACTGTGAAGCCAAATGATGTCATCGACCTAAATTTCCTGAACCTTTCATAAAGTTCAAAGGCTGCTACATAAGCTCGACACATTGGGCACCATAACAACAGGATTTAGCCATCTAAATCTTAACTCATCCACCCACCTTAGTTCCATATTCCTTAATCCTTTACCCATCACAAATCGTTTAATATCCGTCTTGAACATCTCAATCAACCCCCAGCATCCACAGTCTTTTGCAGGAAGAAAGTTCAAGATTTCCCCGACCATTTGTGGGATGAAGTGCTTCTGGATTTCACTTCTGAACGTACCTGCTCTAATTTTACATTTATGCCTTCCTCTCTGGACTCAGTCACCGTAGGAAATAATTTCTCACTATCTACTCTATCAAATTACTTTTTATCATTTTAAATACTTCACTTAGATTACTCCTCAACTTTCTAAGCACAAGGGAATGCAAGCCAAGTTTATGCAATCTGTGTTCATAATTCAACCCTTTTAACCTCTGTGTTATTATGGTGAATATGCACTGCTTCCCTTCCAAGGCCAGTGTGGTGCCCACAACTGAATGCAAAAATCCAGATGGGGTCTGACCAGGGCTCTGTACAATTTCTCACTTTTGCATTGATTTTCGATTAATGCTGAAAGATTTACTTAGTGAGGTGTCTCAGGGATCGATGCTGGGACATGTACTGAGTGGGTACAGTGGGATTGGTGCTAGGTGATGTACTGAGGGGTGTGTCCCAGTGGTGAGTCCTGATTGTTTCTGAGCCATGTGCGGGACCTGGATTCAGAAACACAATCGGGGGGAAACTCGTTTGTGTACACTACGCAGACTTACCCCAATTCACTGAGGCAGACAGTGCCACGGGCCTCTATCTGTGGGGCCCACGTCGCATTCTTCAATTTTTCCATCAGCGCCTGTTTGTCAGATTTGCAGACGTTACTAGTCTGGGAGCAGAAGGGAAGTGCAGAGTTTGATACTTGGTCTGATTGGTTGTCCTCACTGTCTTGACTTACAGAGCAGTGCTGAGGACTGGTTGGTAGACATTGCAAACTAGAAGGGTGAGATAGAGCTCTGAGCTATAACAGCAGGTAAAATCAAGACTAACTGAACTGATGTCCAATATTACTGTTTGAACTTCTCAGTTTGTATCATAGAATTATACAGTGCAGAAGGAGGGCTTTTTGCTGGCTGTTTGAAAGAACTATCTAATTAGACCCACTCACCCTGCTCTTTTCACATAGTTCTCTAATTTGTAGTTTAAAACAAAAGATTCTTGCTTTGCACCTTATTTTTAGATCCAATTCATCTATTATTGTGTTTCCCAGTTGCTTTCTCATCAGACTTACTTAGGGACCATGACAAGTAACAGCTTTCACCTGGAATTAAACAGTCTCTTTACATGGTCACCTGAAGGTGCTTGGATGAGTTATTGAGACAACTGGTTATTATGTACGGAGTGTTGACAGCTGAATGTGGGAACTGATCTCACCTGAGTGACGGGTGACATTGTGTTCAGAGACTGCATGACTCCCTCTACTGTTGTAAATTGAAGTCAAATTTTCTACTCTTACACTGCTTGTTAAATGATTGTTTTCCAACCAGAAAGGGAGGGCAGTGATTTTGTTGAGTTCTGGTGCTGACAGACCCTGTAAATTACCATGAAGGGATAACATCAGGGATAAGACTGGTACAGAGTCAACAGCCTGTGTAGAGAAGTGAAAAGCATACGAATGACGTTCACTCAAATTTGATTCCTAGCATTGTTGTGGATGATCCTCCCTCAGCAACTGGACAGTAGCAATGAATCCATCGGGTTTAGAAACAGTGCCTTGACATTCCAGCCATCAATATACAGGGCCTCCCTCCATCGGACGCAGTCCGCAGACTCTGCACTTCAACAACAGTCATTTGGAGTTTTCAGCAGAAAGGGAAAGCCTGTGGAGAAAGAAAGAATGAACTGTCGAGGTCAAAACTTATAAAACTTTGAATATCAGATATTGGGAATGTGCTAAGATTTCAGTGTGAATGCAAAGTCTACTGAATTTGTGAGGGGGGTCTAATAGGAACAGGTGAAGGCCATTCAATTAGATCATGGCAGATTTGTATCTTATCTCCATCTATCTCCCTTTGTTCTATAACCTTTAACCCTTACTTAACAAAAACCTATCAATCAAACCTATCACCGGTTTTGGTGTGGGGGTGGTGGGTGTGGGAGTGTTGGAGGGGGGTGTAGGGGTGGTTGGGGGGTGGGTGTAGGGGTGGTTGAGGGGGTGGGTGGGTGGTTGGAGGGGGTAGTTGCGGGGTGTGGTCAGGGGAGTGTGTGGAGTGGTTGGAGGGGTATGGGGTGGTTGGAGGGGTGTGGGGATAGTTGGGGGTGTGTGGAGGGTGGGGTGGGGGAGTGAGTGGGGGGGTTGTGGGGGAAATGAGGGGGGGGTGGGGTGAGGGGGTGGGGGAGTGAGTGGGGGGTGGAGGGGGGTATTATTATAATTATTGTTATTGTAAGGAGTGGAGAAGTAATCTCTGTGCCAAGCAATAAACAGTCTCCACCAAAGCATCCTAGTCTCAGTGTCTTCTTCATAAACAGGCTTGGAAGTTTCTCTAACACTGTCCTCCTAATTTAACCTATTTAGCACCGATATCATTCTGGTGAACTTGCACTGCACCCTTTCCAATGCCAATATATCCTTCCTGAGGTGTGGTTCCCAGAATGGAATGCAGTACTCTAGAAGAGGTCTAACCAGAGCTCTGTACAGCTGTAACATAGAATCATAGAAAGTTTAAGGCACAGCAAGAGGCCATTTGTCCCATCATGTCTGAGCTGGGTGAAAAACGATCCGCCCATTCTAATCCCACCTTCCACATTTGGTCCGTAGCCCTGAAAATTACGGCACTTGAGGTGCATATCCAAACTCCTTTTGAATGAATTGAGGGTTTCTGCCTCAACTACCCTTTCAGGCAGTGAGTTCCAGACCCCTGCCACCCTCTGGGTGAAAACGTTTTTTCTCATCTGCCCATCTGACCAGACCATCAATATCTTCCTCACTATCTACCACACGGCTAATCTTTGTGTCGTCTGCAAACTCCTTGATCATGCTCCCTACATTTACATCCAAATCATTAATATATACCACAAAAAGCAGGGGACCCAGTACTGAGCCCTGTGGAACGCCATTGGAAACAGCCCTCCATTCACAAAAACACCCAACAATTACACTTTGTTTCCTGCTACTGAGCTAATTTTGTATCCACCTTGCTGCATTTCACTGGATCCCATGGGATTTTTTTTTTAACCGGTCTGCCATGTGGGACCTTGTCAAGAGCCTTGCTAAAATCCATGTAGACCACATCAACTGCACTTACCTTCATCTTTCTTCCTTGTTACTTCTTCAAAAAAATCGATCAAGTTGGTCAAACAAGATCTTCCCTTAACAAATCCATGCTAACTATCCTTGATTAACCTGTGCCTTTTTAAGTGACAATTTATCCTATTATCCAATAATTTACCCACTACTGAGGTTAGACTGACTGGCTTGTAATTATCTGGTCTATCCCTTGCTCCCTTTTTAAACAGAAGTACAACGTTAGCAGTTCTCCAATCCTCCAGCACCACACCTGTATCCAGTGAGGACTGGAAAATGATGGTCAGATCTACCACTATTTCCTCTCTTGCAGTCTGGGGTACATTTCATCCGACCCTGGTGATTTATCAACTTTCAAGGATGCTAATCCCATTAATACTTCCTTTCTCCCTATGTTTATCACATTCAATACTTCACACTCTTCCTCCTTAACTACAGTATCTGCATCGTCCCCTTCTTTTGTAAGGACAGATGCAAAGTATTCATGAAGAACAATAACAACATCTTCCGTCCCTACACATGGGTTAAACTTTTCGGACTTTTATGGGCCCTACTCTCTCCTTAGTTATCCTGTTAATCCTAATGTATCAATAAAACATCTTTGCGTTCACCTTGATTTTGCTTGCCAGTATTCTTTCATGCCCTCTCTTTGCTTTCTTAATTTCCTTTTTGATTTCACCCCTCCACTTTCTATACTCCTCTTGGCTTTTTGTAGTATTGAGTTCTCGGTGTCGGACATAAGCTTTCCTTTTCTGCCTTATCTTGCCCTGTAAGTTCTTTGACATCCATGGGCCTCTATATTTGGTCGTCTCACCTTTTTCTTTGTGGGAACATGTTTACTCTGAACCTCTTGAATCTCCCCTTTGAATGCCTCCCACCGCTAAATTATTCCTCAGTTTAGTAAAATTGGCCTTGCCCCAATTAAGGACTCTTAACTCCTTTGTATTCAGGCCCTGTGGAGAGGAAGACTAACATTCCATTAGTCTTTTTAATTATTTTTGCATCTGTCCACTAGCTTTTAATTATTTCTGTACTTGGACAGTGTAAATATTCTACATGCTGAGTAAATATACTGTACACAGAGTGTAAATATACACCACACACATTGTAAATATACTGTACACAGTGCAAATATACAACACATAAATATACTGTACAGAGTGTAAATATACTACACACACTAAATATACTGTACACTGTAAATATACTGTACACAGTCTAAATCTACTGTACACACATTGTGACTATCCTGCAACATGTGTCTCTATGGATTGTAGTTGAGAACAGGATGGGATTGAGCCGTGGTACTCTCTGCTGGGCAATAGTTTTTCGATACTCAGTGAATGTTGTCAGTCAACATGTAGCTAAGGCTCGCTGGGGCCAGTGAACCCACAGTCAAGGCCGAATGACCTGCCCAAGGAGAGGAGAACAATTACTGTTCTAAATACAGAATACCAGCAGTGAGCAGTGTGACACAATCATCTTAATCGCTTGGTGATTTTATATCATTGATGAGCCATGCTAGATTTGAGGATGGGCTATAACACCAGAAATCAGTTTAGAGGAACCTGAGTTACATACTGGTTCTGCGGGTCAGTGTAGCTATCAGAACAGTTGGGAGCAGCCAAGGACATCACTATGGAAACATTACATGTGTGATCCTATTCGCCAAGGTACCAGCAGCAGCAGCAGTGGTGAAACAGTTTGGTATGTGAGACACGACCAGCCTCCTGCATTCCACCCAAGGATGCTGCACACACATCCAGGCAGCTCTGTGAACTGGTCAGTGGCCATGTGTCTGAATGTGCATCGATGGTGGGGGGAGGGGGTGTGGCGGGGTGGGGGGGGATGTGACTGACCTCACACCACAACAGCTACTTATCTCACAGTCACACCAGAGTGTAATGTCTGCTTCACAATTCAACCCAGGGGTAACACTGGGTCGGAGAAATGTCATGTCTCAAGTCTTAAAGTAACACTGCCTTTATGGAAAGGTGTTTGGGAAATATATTTCATTGTTTGAAAAATATCCTCATCATACCTGCAACCTGTGCATGGCAATATTGAGCTCGAAGGACCCACAGAGAAACAAATTCTTCCCACAGTGACCACGGGAAAAACACAATCTGGATTTAATTTATTTGAGTCTTGAGCAGGAACACCTGTCAGGGTAGGGTAGTGGAGGGGTTATGTTATTCAGGGGCCTGGATTAATGATTCAGAGAACACGAGTTAAATTCACATTGTCACAATTTGCGAATTTGAATGTAGTTTAAGAATAGAAAGTTTGTGTCAGTAAAAGTGACCATGAAATGCTGGATTGTCATAAAAATTCAACTGATTCACTGATGTCCTTTAGGGAAGGAAACTTGCCTTCCTTATTTGTTCCGGCCTATATGTGGCTCCAATCCCATGCCAATATGGTTGACTTCTAACTCTGAAGTGGCCCAGCAAGACACTCGATTCTATTAACTTGTTACTAAGAATGGACAACATCAGTTCAAGAACGCAGCACTACTGCTTGTTGGAGCAACTAAGGAAGGGCAGAAATTTTTCCCTCCTTTCCTGAAGACACATTATCTCACTAGGATATCAGCACCATCTGCCCACTGGGGTTTCACTGTGAAACGGGGCAATGACTGTTGTCAGGGTGTTTGCAGGAGGCACCAATCAGTTCTGATCTGTTATCCATGCACGCACTCTCCACCCGCTGCATACTCACTTCTACACTCAGTAAAATTGGCAAATAGAGGGACAACATACCCTATGGTTCCCCTCGGTAGCCCAGGCACTGAACTTGATTCTTCTTTCTTTCTCTCTTTTCTTTTGGGCCTCCTTATCTCGAGAGACAATGGATACGCGCCTACATCACTTAAAAGCACAGAGGACAGATAGTGTGGAACATTGGCCTTTCCAGTGCTTCCCATTGATTCAGGAATGACTAGGGACCTTCCTGGCATAAACATCCACACCCTTAATAAGATCAGAAATGACAATACATCTGAGGTGATACCTGGGTGGGGCGATTCTCTCACATGTTAAAGAGGGCAGAGGACTGTGAGTAGTGAGGAGCAGTGAGTGGGGAATGAAGAGTGGGGAGTGAGAAGCAAGATGTGAGGAATGAGGGGTGTGAGGAGCAGGGAGTGAAGATTGGGGGAGTGCGATATGAAGAGCAAAGGGAGTGTGGTGTGGGGACTAGGGTGAGTGAGTACTTCTAAACGAGTACTTTGCATCGGTATTCACCGAGGAGAGGGACATGACGGATGTTGAGGTTAGGAACAGATGTTTGATTACTCTAGGTCAAGTCGGCATAAGGAGGGAGGAAGTGTTGGGTATTCTAAAGGGCATTAAGGTGGACAAGTCCCCAGGTCCGGATGGGATCTATCCCAGGTTACTGAGGGAAGCGAGAGAGGAAATAGCTGGGGCCTTAACAGATATCTTTGCAGCATCCTTAAACACGGGTGAGGTCCCGGAGGACTGGAGAATTGCTAATGTTGTCCCCTTGTTTAAGAAGGGTAGCAGGGATAATCCAGGTAATTATAGACCAGTGAGCCTGACGTCAGTGGTAGGGAAGCTGCTGGAGAAGATACTGAGGGATAGGATCTATTCCCATTTGGAAGAAAATGGGCTCATCAGTGATAGGCAACATGGTTTTGTGCAGGGAAGGTCATGTCTTACCAACTTAATAGAATTCTTTGAGGAAGTGACAAAGTTGATTGATGAGGGAAGGGCTGTCGATGTCATATACATGGACTTCAGTAAGGCGTTTGATAAGGTTCCCCATGGCAGGCTGATGGAGAAAGTGAAGGCGCTTGGGGTCCAAGGTGTACTAGCTAGATGGATAAAGAACTGGCTGGGCAACAGGAGACAGAGAGTAGCAGTAGAAGGGAGTTTTTCAAAATGGAGACGTGTGACCAGTGGTGTTCCACAGGGATCCGTGCTGGGACCACTGTTGTTTGTGATATACATTAATGATTTGGAGGAAAGTATAGGTGGACTGATTAGCAAATTTGCAGACGACACTAAGATTGGTGGAGTAGCAGATAGTGAAGGGGACTGTCAGAGAATACAGCAGAATATAGATAGATTGGAGAGTTGGGCAGAGAAATGGCAGATGGAGTTCAATCAGGGCAAATGCGAGGTGATGCATTTTGGAAGATCCAATTCAAGAGTGAACTATACAGTAAATGGAAAAGTCCTGGGGAAAATTGATGTCCAGAGAGATTTGGGTGTTCAGGTCCACTGTTCCCTGAAGGTGGCAACGCAGGTAAATAGAGTGGTCAAGAAGGCATACGGCATGCTTTCCTTCATCGGACGGGGCATTGAGTACAAGAGTTGGCAGGTCATGTTACAGTTGTATAGGACTTTGGTTCGGCCACATTTGGAATACTGCGTACAGTTCTGGTCGCCACATTATCAAAAGGATGTGGATGCTCTGGAGAGGGTGCAGAGGAGGTTCACCAGGATGTTGCCTGGTATGGAGGGCGCTAGCTATGAAGAGAGGTTGAGCAGATTAGGATTATTTTCATTAGAAAGACGGAGGTTGAGGGGGGACCTGATTGAGGTGTACAAAATCATGAGAGGTATAGACAGGGTGGATAGCAAGAGGCTTTTTCCCAGAGTGGGGGTTTCAATTACTAGAGGACACGAGTTCAAAGTGAAAGGGGAAAAGTTTAGGGGGGATATGCGTGGAAAGTTCTTTACGCAGAGGGTGGTGGGCACCTGGAACGCATTGCCAGCGGAGGTGGTAGATGCGGGCACGATGGAGTCTTTTAAGATGTATCTAGACAGATACATGAATGGGCAGGAAGAAAAGAGATACAGAACCTTAGAAAATAGGCGACATGTTTAGAGAGAGGATCTGGATCGGCGCAGGCTTGGAGGGCCGAAGGGCCTGTTCCTGTGCTGTAATTATCTTTATTCTTTGTTCTTTGAGATTTGGGAGTGTGGTATGGGGAGTGAGGAGTCGGAAGTGATAGTGGGGTGTGAGCGGTGAGGATGGGGAATGAGGAGCAGGGAGTGAGGAGTGTGGTCTGGGGACTGGGGGGAGTGAAGAGTGAGGATAAATTGTGTGAAGTGAGGAGTGGCCTGTGAGGAGTGGGGAGTGAGAGGAGTGTACATTGAGGGGAGTGAGAAGTGGGGTGTGGATTGGAGTGTGGGGAATGAGGCATGGGAGTGAGAAGTGGAGAGTAAGGGGTGGTGTGTGAGCAGTGGGGATTGGGATGTGAGGAGTAGGAAGTGAGGAATGGGGTGTGAGGAGTGAGAAGTGGTGAGTGACGCTTCTTCTATTCATTACTCTCATTAATGATGTGGTGACAGTACAGGCTGTGTAGCTATTTTGTGACGGAGTCGGTAAACTGGAAGTTGGAATTAGATTATGAATGGATTTGGATAAACTGGACAATGTACAAGGCGAGTAATTAGATGCAGTGTACAGGGCATGTGAGTTAACAGTAACTGAAAGGGGCAAAGGCTTGGGGTGTTCACTCACTGCCCAGGGTCATGTTGGGGAATGAGTCCATGGGCCTCATGTGCAGAACAGCCTCCAGTTTTTGTTCCTCACCTCAAGAAAGATAGTGTGGCATTGTGGAAGGTGAAGAGACAGACAATGAGGATGATTCTTGTCTGAGAGTGTTGGAGATGGATTTAATACCCTAGGCTTGTACATGTTGGAGAGACAGAGACTTGGAGGGGATCTGATCTACATTACAGCAGTACTTCATTGATTGTACAGCACTTTGGGATGTCCTGTGGTCATGAAAGATGTAATATAAATACAGGTCTTTTATTCTGATATTTGTGATAATTGAAGGATTGCCATGGCCTAGAAATGTGTGCGTCTCCATTATTGGGTATGAGGATGGGGGAGGAGGTGCAGGGTTTATGCCTGCACCTGAATGGTGAGGCCCAACTTGTCTCCAATACTGAGCCTCAGGTCTTATCATAATGAAACCAGCAAAAAGGTGATGAAGATCATCAGTGACCCTCAGGTCATGGGATCAGCAGGAAGGATAGGAGGGGTCGTGAGCAGAGCAGGAGAGAGGAAGATCTGCGGGGAGCTATTGTTAAATATGGGGTCAGAGGGGAGGATCAGAGGGCAGGAGTCAGAATAGGAGATTAGGAGAGGAAGATCGGGGGGAGGTTGCTATTGTTAAATGTGGGGTCAGAGGGGAGGATGAGAGGGCAGGGATCAGAGGCCAGAGGTCAGGAATGGAAGATCACGAGGGGAGCTTTCATTACATGCGAGATCGAAATCTGATCTTTATTTTTTTTTAATTTTTATTTAGAGATACAGCACTGAAACAGGCCCTTCGGCCCACTGAATCTGTGCCGACCAACAACCACCCATTTATACTAGTCCTACATTAACCCCATATTCTCTACCACATCCCCACCATTCTCCTACCAACTACCTACACTAGGGGCAATTTACAATGACCAATTTACCTATCAACCTGCAAGTCTTTGGCTGTGGGAGGAAACCGGAGCACCCAGTGGAAACTCACGCAGACATAGGGAGAACTTGCAAACTCCACACAGGCAGTACCCAGAACTGAACCCGGGTCGCTGGAGCTGTGAGGCCACGGTGCTAACCACTGCGCCACCCAGAGTCCTGGAAATAAATGTGAGAAACATCTTGCATGTTGTGAACGCTCCCAAGGTCAGATTTCTCTGATTACAGTCTGAAGCTTCGGGGCAAACAGGCAGGGGGCCCTTTATTTGCATATTTACCATCCTTGCCCAATATTACACAGTATTATATCGTGGTTACAGCACAGAAACAGGCCATTCAGCCTGACTGGACCTTTTTCTCTTGTGTGTTTATCTTTCTTCCCCTTAAATGCTGTTCGCCTCAACTATTCCATGTGGCGGCAAGTTCCACATTCTCACCACACTTTGAGTAAAGAAGTTTCTCCTGAATTCCTTTTTGGATTCATTAGTGACTATTTTTATTTATGGCCACTAGTTTTGGTTTCCCCCACATCTTCTCTATGTCTACCCCGTCCAAGACCTCTGTTATGCCACACCATCAACCTTCCCTTTCTGCAGAAATAAGCCGCAGCCTGTTTAATCTGTCCTGATGGGTACAACATATCAGTTCCAATATCATTCTAGTAAATTTATTTTTCACTTTCTCCAGTGCCTCTATCTTTTTTATAATATGAGACCAGAAATGTTCACAGAGCTCCAAATGTGGTCTAACCAGGGTTCCCTACAAGTTTAATATAATTTCTCTGCTTTTCAGTTCTATCCCTCTAGAAATGATCCCCAATGTTTGTTCGCATTTTTTATGATTTTATTAACCTAGATTTGCTATTTTTACTGATTTATGTATCTGTATCCCCATATCCTTTGTCCTTCTAAGCCATTTAAACACTTAATTTACAAGGAGTACGTGGCCTCCTTATTCTCCCTACCAAAATGTACTAGCTCACACTTATTAATATTCAAATTCATTTACACAATTATCTGCAAGCTTATTAATGTCTTCCTGTATTTTGTCACAATCCTCCTCTGTATTAACTATCTCCCACAATTTGGTATCATCCACAAATTTTGATATTGTACTTATAATTCCTCACCTTTTGTCAGTCGGAGTAACTCCCTCTAATCTCTACTCTCTGCTTTTTGTTCTGTAGCTAACTTGCTAACCATTCAGCTACCTGTCCCCTGAATCCACACGCTCTATACTTAGCCATGAGTCTACTATATGGGGCCTTAAGGAAGGCCTTTTGGAACTCTACATTACCCTTATCTACCCTATCTGTTATTTCTTCAAATAATTTAATAAGATTAATAAAGCATGACCTTTCCTTTTGGAATCGTGCCGACTATTCTTTGTTATATTTTCAGATTCTCAATTTTCTTCTATTACATCTTTGAGTAAAGATTCAATTTTTCTTTTCTGCCAGTAATATTAAGTATATAAGTATGTAGTTCCCTGTATTTGTTCTATCTCTTTTTTTTAAATACAGGAATCACATTAGCTGTTAGATGCTCATCTGGACTATTCCATTTCTAATGAATTTATATATATATATGTCACAATGCCTCTCCTATCTCTTCCCTAATCCTCTTCAATATGTGCATTTGGCAGACAACTAATTTCCTGTGCACCATATTGGGGCTTTAGTAGAGTTAAGGCCCAAAACACCGCTCAGTGTAGTTGAATTTACAGAATTTATAATCTTTCTTTGGGTGTAGTGGTGCTAATGGGGCAGGTACTGACAAAAAAATAATCAATCACACTAAAAGATCTTTCTCAAAATCCACAGATCAAAAATCTAAAAATGAGCAAACAATACAGGCAGAAACACAGAAAAGCAGAGACACCAGGAGCAGAGAGAGAGAGAGGGATACCCGGGGTAGAGAGAGAAAGAAAGACACCGGGAGAGGGAGAGGGGGAGGGAGACCTGGGGTAGAGAGAGAAAGACAGACACCGGGAGAGAGAGAGAGAGGGAGAGGGAGAGAGAGAGAGAGACACCCGGGGTAGAGAGAGAAAGAGAGACACCACAAGAGAGAGAGAGAGAGCGAGAGAGAGAGAGAGAGAGAGAGAGAGAGAGGGACACCAGACTTAGAGAGAGAGACCAGGAGTAGAGAGAGAGACCAGGGTTAGAGAGAGAGACCAGGAGTAGAGAGAGAAAGAGAGAACCACGAGAGAGCGAGAGAGAGAGAGAGAGAGAGAGAACCAGATTTAGAGCAAGAGAGAGAGCGAGAGAGAGAGAGAGAGAGACCGGGAGTAGAGAGAGAGACCAGGAATAGAAAGAGACACCAGGAGAGAGAGAGAGCGAGAGAGAGAGAGAGAGACCGGGAGTAGAGAGAGACACCAGGAATAGAAAGAGACACCAGGAGAGAGAGAGAGCGAGAGAGAGAGAGAGAGACCGGGAGTAGAGAGAGAGACCAGGAGTAGAGAGAGAAAGAGAGAACCATGAGAGAGCGAGCGAGAGAGAGAGAACCAGATTTAGAGCGAGAGAGCGAGCGAGAGAGAGAGAGAGAGAGAGAGAGAGAGACACCCGGGGTAGAGAGAGAAAGAGAGACACCACGAGAGAGAGCGAGAGAGAGAGAGAGCGAGAGGGACACCCGGGGTAGAGAGAGACACCAGACTTAGAGAGAGAGACCAGGAGTAGAGAGAGAGACACCAGGAATAGAAAGAGACACCAGGAATAGAAAGAGAGCGAGAGAGAGAGGGACACCCGGGGTAGAGAGAGAAAGAGAGAACCACGAGAGCGCGAGCGAGCGAGAGAGAGAGAGAGCGAGAGAGACATCCGGGGTAGAGAGAGACACCAGACTTAGAGAGAGAGACCAGGAGTAGAGAGAGAGAGAGACACCGGGAGTCGAGAAAGAGAGAGACACCGGGTAGAGAGAGACACCAGACTTTGAGAGAGAGACCAGGAGCAGAGAGAGAGAGAGACACCTGGAGTCGAGAGAGAGAGAGACACCGGGAAGAGAGCGAGAGAGAGACACCGGGAAGAGAGCGAGAGAGAGACACCGGGAACAGAGAGAGAGAGAGAGAGAGAGACAACGGGAACAGAGAGAGAGAGAGAGACACTGGGAGTAGAGAGAGACACACACACACTGGGAGTAGAGAGAGAGAGACACACACTGGGAGTAGAGAGAGAGAGAGACACACACACTGGGAGTAGAGAGAGAGAGAGAGACACACACACTGGGAGTAGAGAGAGAGAGAGAGACACACACACTGGGAGTAGAGAGAGAGAGAGAGACACACACTGGGAGTAGAGAGAGAGAGAGAGAGAGACACACACACTGGGAGTAGAGAGAGAGAGAGAGAGAGACACACACACTGGGAGTAGAGAGAGAGAGGGAGAGAGACACACACACTGGGAGTAGAGAGAGAGACACACACTGGGAGTAGAGAGAGAGAGAGAGAGACACTGGGAGTAGAGAGAGAGAGAGAGAGAGAGACACACACTGGGAGTAGAGAGAGAGAGAGAGAGAGAGACACACACACACTGGGAGTAGAGAGAGAGAGACACACACACTGGGAGTAGAGAGAGAGACACACACACTGGGAGTAGAGAGAGAGAGAGAGAGACACTGGGAGTAGAGAGAGAGAGAGAGAGACACTGGGAGTAGGGAGAGCACCAGGTTTAGATAGACACCATTTTCCTCCCTCTGTAAACCAGCTGATTTGGAGCTGTGCTGTAAAGTATTTATTACCCTCGTAGTGAGATAGGTTTTGCATGCCGTCTCCTTGGCCTGACCTGTTGGTACTAGTGTAGCAGGTTTGGAAAGAGCAGCGGGATGATTATCAGACTCAAGGCCCTTTCTAATGAGGAGATCCTATTAGTTCTGGCAGAAAATTCCCAGGCCAGCACTGCTGTTTGTCTCTCACCCTCCCCAGTGTAGGCGGCAGACAGTCACGAGCAGCATTTGCGAGAAAATGGATAAGGAATAAAAGCTAGTCAGGAGGTATAACCAGGAACATTGTACAATGCACAAGGCAAGTACAGTGTGTTCCCATGCGCTGTCTCTTAGCAAATGCAGACAAGTTGAATTTGTCTGTGAGTTGTGGCCTAGCAACATGCTTCCCCCTAGCAACTGACGTGGTGAAACTGCAGTGGAGCCTCCCTCTGTATATAATTATTCTATAAAACATGGCCTGACACCCGCCTTTTAAATACCTTATACATGTAACAAGAGGCAACATGTATGTGCACACCCAGAGGCATTTGATAATGTTCCACACAGGGAATTAACAGCAAAAATGAGAGCACATGGAACTGAAGAGAAACTGGTGATGTTTGTTGATAATTGGTTGGGAGGTAGGAGACAGAAAGTCTGGCTAAAGGGTTTGTTTTCTGGTTGTCAGAATGTGACATGTGGTGTTTCCCAGGGATCTGTACTGGTGCCTCAGGTTTTCACCATATAGATCAAATGGCTTGGATGAAAGGATAAAGAGATGTACATCCATGTTTGCAGATGACACTAAATTAGGAGGGACACGGTTTTTTAGATCTTGTTTTGTGCAATGAGGCAGGGTTAATTAGTAATCTCATAGTAAGGGATCCTCTGGGAAAGAGTGATCATAAGATAATAGAGTTTCACATTGTGTTTGAGAGTGACATACATCAGTTGGAAACTAGAGTATTGAACTTAAATAAAGCCCATTACATAGGGGCCTGGTGTTTGTTCTTGGGATGAAGGGCCCAGGGTTTATTGGGGAAGGGGGCTGGGTTTGTTTATTGGGAGAGGGGCCCAGGTTGTTTATTGGGGAGGGGCTGGGGTTGTCTATTGAAGAGGCCCAGGGTTATTTAAGGGGAGAGGGGCCCAGGGTTGATTATTGGGGAAGGGGCCTAGGGTTATTTAAGGGGAGAAGGGCCTAGAGTTGTATATTGGGGTGAAGGGCTCAGGGTTTATTGGGGAAGGGGCTCAGGATTGTTTATTGGGGAGGGGCCCGGGGTTGTTTATTGGGGGAGGCACCTGGGGTGGGTTATTGGGGAGAGGCCCAGGGCTTATTGGGGGGAGGGTCCAGGGCTGTTTATTGGGTGAGGAGCTCAGGGCTGTTTATTGAGGGAGCGGCCTGGGGGCTATTTATTGAGGGAGGGGCCCCAGGGAAGCCTGGGGGTTGGTTATTAAGGGAGGGGCCCAGGGTTGGTTATTGGGGGAGGGGCCCAGGGTTGGTTATTGGGGGAGGGGCCCAGCACTGTTTATTGTGGGAGGGGTTCGGGGTTGGTTATTGGGGGAGGGGTCGAGGGTTGGATATTGCAGGAGGGCCCTGGGGTTGTTTTTGGGGGAGGGGGTTCAGGGATAAGGATTGGAGCAGAGCGCGGGAGCAGAAATGGGGAAGAAAGTGGGGTGGAGAGTGTTGGCAGGGAGTGGGGCAGAGAATGGGGAAATGTAAGGGGAGAACTGGATAGGTATTTGAGGGCTGGGTGTTTGAGAGGCGTTACTGCTGGGCCTGGTTGGTTGAGCTGTAGTGTTTCTGCTTTTGTATTTTCCTGTGTTGAGTGCGGAGGACATGAGCTGACTGGTGAGAAGGACAAATCGAGAAATTTAGCTCAGTGGTGACACCTGGAGGACAATGGAAGAATGCAAGAAAAGAAATTCAACCCAAGAGGAAAAAGAATGCTTACCAGAGCTGGAGAGAAAGACAAGGAATTAAAAGGATGAAAGAAGGGGAAAAAGAGGAGAGGATTATGTGAATACAGGGAAAGAGTTGAAGGAAGAGACTAGAAATCTAAAGTAATGAAAGATAAAGGTGATGGAGGGAGTGGCAGAAGGACATGTCGAAACTGCGGATATGGATCTGGTATAGATCAAGATGCAGGAATTGGAGAAGCCCTGTGTAAACCAAACAACTCAAGGAGGGGAAAGTGTACAGATTACTGATAGAACGTTTGAAACAATCCCAGGGCCTTCTTCAAGCAACATTGCCAGAACATAGGACACAAATGCCTGCTCACGTAATCGTGCAGCAGCTGTTACAGCCCTTGAGAGCAAAGAGGAAGGAGCTGGAAAGTTTGGAGACTGATGTCGATAAGGTAGCAGGAGAAAGACTAATGACATGAGGGGAAATGACAGATGCTGGCTTGCTCATAGACCCGTTGGATCAAAATCCTAATTTCTTTTTGCAGATCTTTGCAAACTCATATGTGGAATATAGTAAGCACAACTTTGCGTGGCCATTATCTATGCAATCCACTGCCGCCTGAATTTATAAATTTAAAACTCAGGAATTTTAGGTCCTGCTCATAGTTCTTACAATACCTGCCCATGTCTGAAAACTATTGTGAGCAGCAACAACAGTAACAATAACACAGTTGCACAGCGGCTAGCACTGCAGCCTCACAGCTCCAGCGACCCGGGTTCGGTTCTGGGTACTGCCTGTGTGGAGTTTGCAAGTTCTTACTGTGACCGTGTGGGTTTTCGCCGGGTGCTCTGGTTTTCTCCCACAGCCAAAGACTTGCAGGTTGATAGGTAAATTGGCCATTGTAAATTGCCCCTAGTGTAGGTAGGTGGTAGGAGAAAGTGGTGGGGATGTGGTAGGGAATATGGGATTAATGCAGGTTTAGTATTAATGGGTGGTTGTTGGTCGGCACAGACTTGGTGGGCTGAAGGGCCTGTTTCAGTGCTGTATCTCCATAACAGCAACTACGTGCATTTATATAGCACCTTTGATGTAGTAAAACGTCTCAAGGCACTTCACAGGAGCATTAACAAACAAGAATTGACACCAAGCCACATGAAGAGATATTAGGACAGGTGACCTAAAGCTTGGTCAAAGAGGTAGGTTTTAAGGAGTGTCTTAAAAGAGGAGCGAGATAAAGGGAGGTAATTTCAGAGCTCGTGGCCTAGGCAGCTGAAGGAACAATCGTCAATGGTGGAGAGATTTAAATCGGGGATGCACACGAGGCTGGAATTGGAGGAACCCAGAGATCGCAAAGGGTTGTAGGGCTGAAGGTAGTGACAGAGAGTGGGAGAAGTGAAGTCATGGAGAGCTTTGGAAACAAGGATAAGAAATTTTAAATTGCAACATTGGCAAACAGTAACAACAATAAAAGTAATGACAACAACAACAGTAACAATAATAATCACCACTTACATTTATATAGAGCCTTTAACGTAGTAAAATGTCCCACAGTTCTTCACAGGAGCATTATCAGACAACACCAATAATAACAGCAAATTTAATAACAGTAATATATCTGCTCCATCACTAAGACCATCTACTTCCACCTCTGTACCAGTGCTTGAATCTGACCCTGCCTCAGCTTATTTGCTGCTGAAACCCTCATCCATGCCTTTGTTACCTCTAGACTTGACTATTCCAATGCTGTTCGGGCTGGCCTCTCATCTTCAACTCCCCATAAACTTGAGCTCATCAAAAACTTTGTAGCCCGTATCCTAACTCACACCAGATCTCATTCACCCATTACCCCTGTGCTTGCTGACCTGCATTGGCTCCCGTAGCTAAACTTCAATTTTAAAATTCTCACTCTTCTTTTCAAATCCCTCCATGGCTTTGCATCTCCCTATTTCTGTAACCTCTTCCAGCTCTGCAATTCTCTGTGATCTCTGTGCTCCTCCAACTGGCCTCTTTCGCATCCCCAATTCTAATCACTCCATCATTGATAGCTGTGCCTTCAGCTGCTTAGGCCTCAAGCTCTGGAATTCCTTCCTGAAACCTCTCCCTCCTCCTGTAAAGTGCTCCTTAAAACCTACCTTTTTGACTAAGCCTTCGGTCACCGGTCCTAATATCTCCTGATGTAGCTTGGTGTCAATTTTTGTTTGAAAACACTCCTGTGAAGCACCTTGGGATGTTTTACTACATTTAAGGCACTATATAAATGCAAGTAATAGCAGCAACTGTAACAATAATTACAGTAACGGGAGAAATTTAACAGCAACAACAGTAACAATATAACAGCATCAATAGCAGCAACATCTGTCTCTCCTATGCCAATCATTCAGTCTCTCAGACACTGACCCCAAACAGCGAGACTCTCCTGCTTTGAATCTCTATCAGCAAAATATTGACCTTTTCCTTCTCTCTGATATGGTGGCTGCTCCTAAGTCTGTTCCATCCTCCTGTGTTTCTGTTGCCCCTTTAAGCAGCTGCAGGTTTTATAACCAGCTGTTGTGGCAATATTCAAAGAGTAAAGAGGTCTCCTGATCAATGCTACCAAAAGCAGATCAACATATCATTCATCTCAGCACAGTTTATAGCATATTTCTGCCTTGGTTCTTTAAATAACATGAACAGTGTTGTTAGATTTGTCTGAGATGTGATAAGGCACGATACAAGTCTTTCATTTCAATGACTGCCCTTTTGAAATGGTTATGCAGTTAGCCACCAGGAGAGGTCACCATTTACTCATGTTCTATTTAATAGTTGGCCAGCACTGAATGAACAACTCTCAATTGATTAATTAATCATTAAAAAGGCAAATGAATGTTGCCCTTCATCTCAAGGAGGTTGGAATACACTGGTTATTCCCCATTTAGAGCACTGTGTTCAGTTCTGGGCACTGCACCTCAGGAAAGATATACTGGCACGGAAGGGGATGCAGTGCAGATTCCCCAGAGTTATACTGGGGTTAAAAGGGTTAAATTATGAAGACAGATTGCATTGGCTTGTATTCCCATGTGTATAGAAGATTAAGGGGTGATCTAATTGAGGTGTTTAAGATAATTAAAGGAGTTGGTAGAGAAATGATTTCCTCTGTTTGGTGAAATGCAGAACAAAGGGAACCACAGTCTGAAAATGAGAGCCAGGCCTTTCTGAAGTGAAATGCGTCACACAAACTCTGTTCTCCCAAAAGGCTGTGGAGGCTGGTTTGATTGAAAATTTGTAAAAACTGAAATCAATGGGTTTTTGTTAGGCATTGGTATTGAGAGTTACAGGTAGATGGAGTTGAGATAAGATCAGCTGTGATCTAAAAGAAAGGCAGAACAGACTCATGAGTTGAATGGCTTTCCACTGTTCAGTCCAGAAATGTGAGCAGATTTACACACAAACAGATACAGTGACCAGCCAGTAGACAGGATTGTTTACAACACTGGTAGTGTCAATTATGGCTGCATTTATATAGCGTCTGCAACATAATCAACCATCGTAGGGAATTTTTCCACAGGATATGCAAACAGTGAGCAGCAATGAAAGAGTTAGAGAACATTCAAGACACAGGGATGGCTGTTCTAAGATACATATTGTCATTTGAGTATATGTGTATGGTGTGTGTGTATATGGGGTTGGTGTGTACATGGGGATGGTGTATATATGGGGGAAAGTGTTTCTCAGTCTACCAATATATTTACTGAAGTTATATTTACAGTTGCTCTTGGCAATTTGAAACAACCATAGGAACAGGAGGAAGCCGTTTAGCCCCTCAAACCTATTCCGCCATTCAATTAAATCGTGGCTGATCCGTGACCTAATTCCATATATCCCCCTTTGCCCCATATTCCTTAATACATTAGGTTAACAAAAATCCATTAATCTGATTTTAAATTAACAAGTGATCTAGCATCAACTGCGTTTACAGAAGAGAGTTTCAAACTTCTACTATCCTTTGTGTGTAAAAGATTTTCCTAATTTCACTCTTGAAAGGTCGATCTCTAATTTTTAGACTCTGCCCCATAGTCCTGGACTCCCCAACCAGGAAATAGTTTCTCCTTATCTACCGTAGCTGTTCTCTTTAATATCTTGATCCTTCAATTGAATCACCTTTAATCTTTTAAATTCCAGGGAATGCAACCCTAGTTTGTGTAATCTCTGCTTGTAATTTAACCCTTGGAGTCCAGGTATCATTCTGGTAAATCTATGCTGCACTCCCTCCAAGGCCAATGTATCCTTTCTAAGGTGTGGTGCCCAGAAATGCTCACAGTACTGCAGGTGAAGGCTAACCAGGGCTTTGTATAGCTGAAAAAGAACTATACGCCCTTGTACTCAGTTTGACGGTGAGAAACTGGAGTCCCACACTAACGTTCTGGAGTTAAACAAAGGTAATTACATAGACATGAGGACAGATTTGGCCCTAGTGGACTGGGCAGGAAGACTAAAAGGTAGGACAGTTGATGAGCAGTGGCAGATGTTTAAGGAGATATTCAATTCCTCCCAACTGAAATATATTCCAGAGAGGAAGAAAGATAGTAAGAGGGGGAAAAGTCATCCATGGCTAAGCAAGGAAGTTAAGGGTAACATAAAGACAAAAACTAAGGCATACCACATTGCAAAGGCCAGTGGCAGGCTGGAAGATTGGGGAACTTTTCAACAAAGGGTTACTAAAAAAGTAATAAAAAGAACAAAGGTACATTATGAAAGAAAACTAGCATAAAATATAAAAACAAATAGCAAAAGCTTCTATAAGTATAGGGTGGCGCAGTGGTTAGCACCGCAGCTTTACAGCTCCAGCGACCCGGGTTCAGTTCTGGGTACTGCCTGTGCAGAGTATGCAAGTTCTCCCTGTGATCGTGTGGGTTTCCACCAGGTGCTCTGGTTTCCTTCCACAGCCAAAGACTTGCAGGTTGATAGGTGAATTGGCCATTGTAAACTGCCCCTAGTGTAGGTAGGTGGTAGGGAAAATGGGATTAATGTAGGATTAGTATAAATTAGTATAAACCACTGACCACCTCCAGGCGCGTATCCATTGTCTCTCGAGATAAGGAGGCCCAAAGAAGAAGAATGAGTATAAATGGGTGGTTGTTGGTCGGCACAAACTCGGTGGGCTGAAGGGCCTGTTCCAGTGCTGTATCCCTAAATAAATAAAAGGGAAGAGAGTAGCTAAAGTGAATGTTGGTCTCGTGGAGGATGAGACTGGGAAGTTAATTGTGGGGAACACAGAAATGGAGACGACACTAAAATCAGTATTTTGCCTCAGTTTTCATGGTGGAGGACACTAGTACCATCCCAATAGTAACAAGTAATGCAGAGGTTATACAAAGGGAGGAGCTTAGAACAATCATTGTCACTAGGGAAAAAGTACTGAGCGAAATATTGGGATTGAAGGCAGACAAGTCCCCAGGGCCTAATGGCCTACATCCTAGGGTCTTAAAGGAAGTAGCAGCGGAGATAGTGGATCCATTGGTTATAATATTCCAAAATTCCCTGGATGCGGGAAAGGTTCCAGTGGATTGGAAAAATGCTAATATAACACCCTTTTTCAAAAAAGGAGGGAAGCTGAAAGTGGGAAATTATAGACCAGTTAGTTTAACATCTGTTGTTGGGAAATTGTTAGAATCCATTATTAAGGAAATAATAACAGGACATTTAGAAAGTCAAAACGCAATCCATCAGAGTCAGCATGGTTTTATGAAGGATAAATCGTGTTTGACTAATTTGCTAGAGTTCTTTGAAGATGTAGCAAGTAAAGTGGATAATGGGGATGTAGTATATCTGGACTTCCAGAAGGCATTTGATAAGGTGCTGCACAAAAGGTTAATACACAAGGTAAGATCACATGGGGCTAGGGGCAATTTATTAGCTTGGATAGAGGATTGGCTAACCAACAGAAAACAGTGTCGAGATAAATGGGTCCTTTACTGGTTGGCACGATGTAACTAGTGGGGTGCCACAGGGTTCAGTCCTCTGGCCCCAGCTATTTACAATCTATATTAATGACTTGGATGCAGGGATAGAAGATACTATAGCCAAATTTGCAGATGACGCTAAAATAGGTGGGATAATAAGCTGCAATAAAGACATAAGAAATTTACATATGGATATAGATACATTAGATGAATGGGCCAAAATTTGGCAGATGGAGTTTAATGTGGATGAGTGTGAGGTTATCCATTTTGGTCGGAAGAATAGAAAGGCAAATTATCTAAATGGAGAGAAACTTCAGAGTGCTTCGGTGCAGAGGGATCTGGGTGCCCTCGTGCATGAATCACAGAAAACTAGTTATGCAGGTGCAGCAAGTAATAAGGAAGGCAAATGGAATTTTGGCATTTATTGCTAAAGGAATAGAGTATAAAAGTAGGGAAGTGTTGCTGCAACTGTACAAGGCATTGGTGAGACCACACCTGGAGAATTGCGTACAGTTTTGATCCCCTTACTCGAGGAGGAATGTAGTTGCATTGGAGGCAGTTCAGAGGCGGTTCACTAGATTGATTCCAGAGATGAGGGGTTTGTCTTATGAAGAGAGATTGAGCAGTTTAGAAGAATGAGAGGAGATCGAACTGAGGTATATAAGATGATTAAGGGGATTGACAAAGTAGACAGAGAGGATGTTCCCTCTTGTGGGGTTATCTAGAACGAGAGGTCATAGTTTTAGAATAAGGGGTAGCAGATTTAAAACAGAGATGCGGAGAAATTACTTCTCTCAAAGGGTCGTGAGTCTGTGGAATTCACTACCCCAGAGTGCGGTAGATGCCGGGACATTGAGTAAATTTAAGGAGGAGATAGACAGATTTTTAATTAGTAATGGGTTGAAGGATTATGGAGAACGGGCAGGAAAGTGGAGTTGAGGCCGAGATGAGATCAGCCATGATCGTATTGAATGGCGGAGCAGGCTTGAGGGGCTGAATTGCCTACTCCTGCTCTTTGTTCTTACGTTCTTATGTATTCTAGATATAAAGGCATGTTATATTATAATATATTACCATTTTGTTTATTTTCTGGACCTGTTCATGATATTTTAATCATCCCTTCTCTAAGCCTCTCTTGGAACGGAGGCAAATTCTGCCTCATATAACAAACCTGACAGACAACTCTCAGACCGAGGCAGCACAGCCTGAACATTCATCATTTCAACAAACAACCCTTTGGCAAAGTTCCTAACAGGCTGGGGTTTCTGATTCACTCGGTACCAGAGAACAGCTCTCTGCTCTTTACAAATATTGTGCATCTCTCAGTCCATGTTGGCTGTAAGCTGTGGATTGGTCGGGTGCCGTGAGGTGAGGTGCCGTGTGTATCAGCAATGTGCTTTGTTCTTTTATCCAAAGAGTTCCTTCTTGACAATAAATGATATATTTTTGAGGCCTGGTTTTCTTTCCCTGCATCAGATGCAGCTGAAAGAAAAGCTTCAGCATAATCAGCTCAAAGTCAGCCCCAGGCATCCTCAGGCAACCACCCCGCCCCCCGCGGCCTCAGCAACCAACCCCAACAGCCAGCTTGCAACCCCTCCACCACCACCGTAGCCCACCCACAGCCTCCAGCAACCTTCCACCCCCCACCCACCCCCAGCCTTGCTGTCCCAACCTTCCTCTCCTAAACTCCCTATCATGCTGTTCGGAGGGACATGGTGGAGTCAGTTAATGAAACCAACACCACCTAAATAACTGCCATACAGTAAAGGTCGTGATTCACTGACCTCACAAGGGTGGCCAAGATGCCTATACCTCATCAGACAGCCTTTACTCACCTCCTTACTGTTTCTCCCTCAGCATCTGGGTGTCAGTGGAACTCACTTTTATAAAGGCAACTTTCTGTAAGCTTTTGAGTGTTTGCAACACAGGAGGCCATTCAGCCCATTGTGCCTGAACTGGCTTTTTGGTAGAGCTATCCAATTAGTCCCACTCTCTTGTTCGTTCCCCATAGCCCTGAAAAGTTTTCCTTTTCAAGTATATATGCACAATTCCCTTTTAAAAGTTACTATCAAATCTGTATCCACCACCCTTTCAGGAATTGCATTCCAGATCACAACAACTCACTGAGTAAGAAAAAAATCTTTTCATATTCTGCTCTGGTTCTTTTGAAAATTACTGTAAATCTGTGTCCTCTGGTTACTGATCCTCTTGGCACAAGAAACAGTTTCTCCTTATGTACTCTATCAAAATCCTTCATAATTTGCAACACCCCTATTAGGTCACCCCTTAACCTTCTCTGCTCTAAGAAGAAAAGTCCCAGCTTCTCTAGTCTCTCCACGTAATTGAAGTCCCTCATCCCTGGTAACATTGTAGTAAACCTCTTCTGCACCCTCTCTAAGGCCTTGATATCCTTCCTAAAGTAAAGTACCCAGAATTGAACACAATACTCAAACTGGGGCCAACCAGTGTTTTATAACTCCAGCTCCTTCTTCACTCAAAACCATTCACATGGTCTTCAAAGACACTTGATTTAAAAGGAACAATGTACTCTACATATCATCTTATGCACTCATATGGGGGGCATGTTTATATTACTCACAGGCCTTTAACATCTATTCTCTCCCTCCAAAGGATGGCCTACAAGCAGCATCAAAGAAACACAACTGAAGGAGGTGCAGCCATGCTGGAAACCTTTAGGTATGGGAAGAGTAGGCAGAGCGAGACCCTGTGGGAGAGGCTAAGTGGAGATGAGATGCCAACAGAGGTTGATAAAATCTTATAGGTAGTCTTTGCCTTATGCACGTCCTCAAAATATCACAATTTAGTAATAATTTTTCAAGAGGCAATGTCACTTTCAGTAAAGTTAAACACGCTCTGTGTCTCACATCATTGGGAATGCCGTGCAGGAAGAGGTCAGCAAATGATGACACTTTTCCTCCGGCATGAACTGCCGGAACCGCAATCTGAACTGCTGCCATTTCCTTACCTACTCCATTACAGGGCATTACCAACACAAGGACCAGCAGGAGGAGAGTGCTGGTGAGTCAGAAGGGCTATAACTGGACCGAACAGTAGGGAGAATGAGGACCTGTTCCTTCCATGGAGAACATTGGTGAACTATTGATAATAATGTTTACTTTATCTGGCACCAGCCCACAAATTTAATAAATTCAATTTCCCATGGTGAGATTTAAACTCACAACCACTGTACTAGTAGCCCAGCATCATAACCACTCGGCTATCAGAACCAGTGATCTCATGTGCAGTTAGTGTGGACTGTTTATATACTATAATTGAAGTGTAAGGTTCTCCCACCAAGCTGGACTGAGGGGCTGGATCAATGGGAAACCCCTCGAACTGTATCGTTAATATTCTCAATTGCTGTAAATGTAAAACTGTAATTGACATGACAATTGTGAAACGGAAGGGTTGGGAAGAAACTCATGAGAGTATTGAAGGAAACTGATATCCCTTGCAATGTTTGTATTTTTTGGTGCTGTTTGGAAACTGTTTGGCAATGTAATTTTTACAGATTTTTATGAATAAAGTATATTTTGGAAATAAAAAAAAAAAATAATTGATATAATGGACAAGTAGAATGATATCCCAAGAGAGTTCTGTGACATTAAGATGCCAGAAACAGCTTTTAAGGACATTGGTGACTTCCAGAGTTGTACCTACCAGTGCTTCAATGGTCCTGAGGGTCTGCCTGAGCATCACACCTTCACTGGGCTTGCAAGACTGGGTTGAGACTATCCAACCAGTTCTGTGCCCAGGGAACTGCAAGGTGTGGGCACAAATATCACCATCTCTCCAGAGCCTGGCGGTGACCCTTGTTCCTTTAAGCCCCATTCAATCCCTCCACACGAGAGAGCTTCTGAATCCAGCATTATTGCAAGAGAAGGGCTCCAGGAGCTGGTCCCTGACATAGATGCCTCCTTGAGATGGTAGTCACCTCAGCTAAGGCTCCAAGTGACCTCAGCCAAGTACAATTCAACCCCGTCTCACTCAGAGAGCATCTTCCAGGAATCTGACTCCGGGTCTATCTGATCATAGAATCATAACTGAATTAACTAACGTAACTGAAGTTCCTCATCCATGGAACCATTCACACAAATCTTTTCTGCACCTTCTCTAATGCCTTCATGTCCTTCCTAAAGTGTAATGCCCAGAAGTGGACACAATACTCCAGTTGAGACTAAACCAGTGTTTTATAAAGGTTTGTCGTAACTTCCTTGCTTTTGTACACTATGCCTCTCTTTATAAAGCCCATGATGCCTTATTAACCACTTTCTCAACCTGCCCTGACAACTTCAATGATTTGTGCACATATACCCCCATGTACCTCTGCTCCTTCACCCTCTTTAGAATCGTATCCTTTATTTTTTTATTGCCTCTCCTCATTCTTCCTACCAAAATGTATCACTTCACGTTTCTCTGCATTAAATGTCATCTGTCACATATTCACACATTCCACCTGCCTGTCTATGTCCTCTTGAAGTCTATCACTGTCCTCACAGTTCACAATACTTTCAAGTTTGTGTCATTTGCAAATTTTGGAATTGTGCCCTGCACATCCAAGTTTAGGTCATTAATATAGATCAAGAAAAGCAACGGTCCTAATACTGTCCCCTGGGGAGCAGCACTGTATACCTTCCTCCAGTCCGAAAACCACTACTCTCTGTTTCCTGTCACTCAGCCAACTTTGTATCCGTGCTGCCACTGTCCCTTTAATTCCATGGGCTTCAACTTTGCTGACAAGCCTGTTTTGATGCACTTTATCAAACACCTTTTGGAGGTCCATGTACAACACATCAAATGCATTACCTCCTCTGTTATCTCTGAATAAAAAAAACTGAATCAAGTTAGTTAAACACAATTTGCCCTTAACAAATCCACACTGGCTTTCCTTAATTATTCTGCATTTTTCCAAGTGACTGTTAATTTTGTCTTGGATTATCATTTCTAAAAGCTTTCCCACCACCGAGGTTAAACTGACTGGCCTGTAGTTGCTGGGCTTATCCTTACACTTTTTCTTGACTAAGGATGTAACATTTGCAATTCTCCAATCCTCTGGTACCATCCCTGTATCTAAGGGAAAATTATAGCCAGAGCCTCCACAATTTCCACTCTTATTTCCCTCAGTATCCTTGGATGAATCTGACCCGGTCCTGGTGACTTATCGACTTTAAGTACTGCTAACATTTCGAATACTTCCTCTTTATCAAATTTAGCCCATCCAGTGAGGCAAGTACCTCCTCTTTCACTACAACTTTGGCAGCATCTTCTTCCTTGATAAAAACAGATGCAAAGTACTCGTTGAGTACTTCAGCCATGCCCCCTGCCTCCATGCGTAAATCTCCTTTTTTGGTTCCTAGTCAGCCCCATATCTTTTATTACCCTTTTACTAGTTATATGCCTATGGAAGACTTTTGGATTCCCTTTTATGTTAGCTGTCAGCCTCTTCTCATACTCTTATTTATTTTTTCACTTCCCCTTTGAACTTCCTATAGTCTGGTTCTCACTTGTATTATCAACCTAACATCTGGCTTATGCACCCTTTATCTGCTTCATCTTACTCTCTCTTTCGCCCTCCAGGGAGCTTTGGCTTCATTTGTTCTACCTTTACCCTTTGTGGGAATGTACCTCGATTGTACCTGAACCGTATCCTCTTTAAAGACAGCCCATTGTTTGGTTACATTTTCGCCTGCCAATCTTTGATTTGCCCATTTAAGACAGAGATGAGGAGGAATCTTTTCTCTCAGAGGGTCGTGAGTCTTTGGAATTCTCTTCCTCAAAAGGCGGTGGAAGCAGAGTCTTTAAATACTTTTAAGGCAGAGGTAGATAGATTCTTGATAAGCAAGAGGGTGAAAGGTTATCAGGGGTAGGCAGGAATGTGGAGTCGAGGTTACAATTAGATCAGCCGTGATCTTACCGAGTGGCGGAGCAGGCTCGAGGGGCCGAGTGGCCTATTCCTGCTCCTAATTCGTATGTTTGTATGTAAATTTACTTGGGCCAGATCTGTTCTCACCCCATTGAAATTGGCCCTCCGTCAATTAATTACTTTTACTCTGGATTGCTCCTTGTCCCTTTTCATAGCTAACCTAAACCTTATACTATGATCACTGTCCCCTAAATGCTTCCCAACTGACACTTGATCCACTTTAGTGACCTCATTCCCCAGAATCAGATTCGGCAATGCCCCCTTCCTTCTTGGACTGGAATCATACTGCTCTAGAAAATTCTCTTGAACACACTTTAGAAATTCTTCCCCCTCTCTGCCCTTTACATTATTACTATCCCAGTCTATATTAGGATAATTAAAGTCCCCCCCCCCTTATAACTACTCTATCATTTTTGCACATCACTGTAATTTCCTTGCAAATTTATTCCTCTATATTTTTCCCACTAGTTGGCGGCCTATAGAATACACTCAGCAGCATAATGGTATCTCTATTGTTTCTTAGTTGTAACCAAATAGATTCTGTCCTGGGCCCCTCTAGGACATCCTCTCTCTTCAACACTAATATTCTGCCTAATCAATACTGCCTCCCCTCCTTTCTTTCCTGAACATCTTGTATCCAGGAATATTTAGTACCTAGTCCTGTCCTTTTTTGAGTCAGGTCAACATTATCGCCACATCATATTCCCATGTGGTTAGCTGCACCTGCAGTTCACTAACCACATTTACCACACATGGTGTGTTCACATACACGCACAGTAAACCTAATTTAGACCTTATCACATTCTCTCTTACTCTAGTGATGTCTATTGCAATTCTTTGTCCACCTTGTTTTTCCTCTCTCGTTACCTCCGATCCTCCTGCAGTAGCACGAGCAAATCACCCTGCATGGTCATTGGTCCTGGCTCTGTTCAGTGCAACCTATATGGCCTGTACAGGTTCCAATGTTCCAGGAATCTAAAGCCCTCCCTCCTGCACCATCTCTCCCCAGCTATGCATTCAACTCTATCCCCTTATCTCTATAATCACTAGCATGCGGCACTGGGAGTAACCAGAGATTACTGCCTTTGACGTTGTGCTTGCTAAACTCTTTCCTAGCTCCCTAAAATCTGCCTTTAGGACCTCATCCCTCTTTCTACCTATGTCGTCGGTACTGACATGGACCACGAGCAATGGCTGTTCACCATCCCCCATCAGAGTGCTCAGCAACCGCCAGTGCCATCCTTGATCTTGCACCAGGGAGGCAACATACCATCCTGGATTCACGTCTGTGGCCACAGAAACACCTGTCTGTTCCCCTAACTATAGAATGCGCTATCACTATTGCTTTCCCTATCTTCCTCCTGCCCGCCTGTACAGCTGAGCCAGCTGTGATGCCATGGACTTGACTCTGGCTGCAGTCCCCAGAGGAGCCATCACTCTCATCAGTATTTAGAATTGAGTACTGGTTGCACTCAGGGGAGTGCTGCACTACCTGCTTGGTCCTCCATGACTGCCTGGTGGCCACACATTCCCTCTCTGCCTGCGTACCCTTAAGCTATGGGGTGACCACATCCAGAAATGTGTTATCCATGAAACTTTCAACCTCGCGGATGTGCCAAAGTGACGCCAGCTATTGCTCAAGCTCTGAAACCCGGAGCTCAAACTGCTCCAGTTGATGACCCTTCCTGCACATGTGGTTGTCCAGGACACAGGAATTGTCCTGGAGTTCCCACATGGGACAGGATGCACACTCCATGGAATCAGAATGTTCCATCATGCCTCTAAATATTAGACTATTAACTGACTTAACAGAAATAAACTAAAGACTCAAATTTGATGAGTTTGACTCTGGGACGCCTGCCTCCCATTGAGGTACATCCAACACATGGAACCAACAACACTGCATTTCAGTCAAAGGGGCCGGGGGCAGGGAGGCTAGGCTCAGTCTCTATTGAAAACTGCATCATGATTCCAGCAGAGTGTGGCTTACATGGACTGAAACATTACAAATCCAATTTCTGTTTCAGTAGTACAAGAGGAGCGTGTAGTGCTACCAAGTTTCTTAGTATGTGTTAATTTATTATCTGTGTTAGCAATCAGTTTCTTAAGTGTTCCCGAGCGAGGCGGTGCCCAGGTTTGCACGCGAGCAAGCCTGAGCTGCAGTCCAGCAGAGTAAAGTGCACTGTGTCCGATGAGTGTCCTCCCTTAGGCACATTCTGACTGTCACATCTGTTCGGGTTGGTTTGAAACTCAATGTTCTGTGAAGCGTATGTAGGGCAGCTCCAGGCCGGGAGCCTATTCTTATAGAAAAACAAATGTACAAAGCTTATAACATCAGCCCTTGCATAACTCGCATTTTAGTGTCGCTGGCAGTTGCCCACAAGCTCTTGTAGATATTGGCCCTGAGAACCTGTCAAACCAAATAAATAACACGACAGTCACTATGAGGAGATGGGGTGTGTCTAATGGCAGAATTTACAAACACTCCTGATCCCAGAGTCAATGAATTTAACGAGTTCAGATTTGTTATGTTCGTTCTTCAACAATAACTGAAAATCCTGGCACCAACAAGTCTGATTTTCTGTTCATTTTCATACCTCAGGCTTGGATAGCCTGGATCTGGGTGATGGGATGAACTGGGTGATAATTAAGTGACTGAAATATCGCTTTTTGTTCCAATATTCAAGTCACCAGCCCACTTCAATTCAGCACTGGTGGCATTTTTATTCAGGTCTGAAAGCACCATGATGAAGAATCCATTTGTCTTACAAGGTACTGCTGGTGGTAGGGAGCAAATGGTCTTTACCTCATAACTCAGAGCTGCTTCTTCAATCAAAGTTAACCCACAAAAATTGGCAAATATTGTCCTCATTGTCTGTAACCCCATTCGTCAGTAGGAGACGCTGGCACACTGCTCACTAGCACCACCCACTGGCACAGGTGCAGCACTACAGCAACCTCAAGTTGTAGTTGCATTACCAGTCCCGGACACAGTCCCTGTTATACCAGCTCCCTAGCGTGCATTGCTTACTGTCTATTAACTATACATATTGTTTTGTTGACAGATGTGTAACAGGTTCCTCGTATAAACTGCCTGCAGGCCTTCCCCAAGTGCAAGGCAAACAAATACACATTACAAACTGTGACATAAACAGGACCACATTTATCAGTTATGGGGCCGTGTGACATGCTTTCTCATTCTGGCCTGGCCTGAAGGAGCAGCTGGTTTTAACCGGCTCAATCTGTTCAATAACTAGGGTTGCCAACTCTGGCTGGAAGTATTCCTGGAGGCTTCATCACATGAGCTCCCGCCTCCAATCATTGCCACCACCCCCACCCAACCAAACAGCATTTTCGGAATTTCCAATGTTTTTATAACCAATAAACAAAAATGTTTGAGGAAATTGCAAACCCACATTTTTTTTATTCCTCTATGATTTTCTCCCAGAGTTTCCCACTGCAGAGTCCTGGAGATCAACCTTCAAATCCTGGAGGGTTGGCAACCCCACTGATAACAGGGGCATTTTCCACACATTGACATTTAAATTCTGAACCATTCCTAAATATTACAAAACATGCAAAGCCAGGTTACGATGCTTAAAAGAGGGGCATCCAAACTACCAAGCCCAGGCCCAGCAACTCGGCCCCTGAGCCCAGCAATCAGGTGGGGCACACAGATGGAAAGGCCCTTGCGTTACGATTTATGGGGTATACCAGCCAGCTGGACCTCATGTTATGATTGACACTGAGCAATTGCATGTGCCATGATCATATTTGCTGTCAGTATAACCAAGATGTTCCACATGTAACTTGCTGCTTAATCACAGCGACACCTCGTACTGGACCTCAGCCACCTTTCTGCCTGTTCTCTCCCAGTGGGAAGGAATGGACAGATTGCCTGAGGCAGTAACAAAGGTAATCACTGTCCCATTGACCCCATTCAGGATGGAGTGGGAACAGCAGCTGTATCAATCATTCATTTAATCAACTACTCCTCTTAACATGGCTTGTCTATTCAGATAGAATGCAGAGGGGGACCACTTTATCTGCTGGGATTCATGTGTCCATCTGTTCTTTATCCACTTTGGCGTAGTTCATTCCTCTCCTCGATGCCCTTGTTCCAAAGGTTGCTTCAGTCATCCTTCTGATGCTATAGGAGGACAGACCGATACCCCCTACAGCAAGGAGCAGCGCAGAGAAGTTAATGAGTCGGTCAGTTCTGTGGACCATGGCATCACCCGCAAGCTGCATCTGTGCAAGTCAGAAAACCATCTGTAAATGAGATGCCTTTAATTCCCCGTTAATCCCCCGCCCCTTTTAGATTCGGAGTGGTGGGGGGGGGGGGGGGGGGGGGGGAAGGAGGGGAACATTCCACTCTCCAGTTCTTTGGCAACAATTCCAATTTCCAAAGATCTTTAAAAGGTTATGATTGGTGCTTCCCATCTTTCCCCTAAACCTCCTTCAGTATTCTGGCCTGCTGATCTTTTTAACTTTCAGTCCCATCATTTTTTTTTTTAAGTTTATTTTTGAAACCCCACCCCCCCCCCCCCCCTCCAGTTATGTCTCTCTTTCACCCTCCTCAGGTACTCCTACTGCCCCATCACCTTCCTCTATAATATTTAGGAGGGATTCTTAAGCATGTCATTACATTACAAAGTGGTTTCTTTGACTATCATGTTTATTTTCCTTTCTGTTGATGCAGTTTTTCATACTCCCTGTCTCCCTTCCCTATTACTTACCCTTTTGACCATATAACTCTTGTTTTTTTTTATTCTTTCATGCAATGTGGGCAAGGCCAGCATTTGTTGCCCATCCCTAATTGCCCTTGATAACTGAGTGGCTTGCTAGGACACTTCAGAGGGCAGTTAAGAGTCAACCACATTGCTGTGGGTCTGGAGTCACATGTAGGCCAGACCAGGTAAGGACAGCAGATTTCCTTCCCTAAAGGACAGGGGTGAACCAGAAGGATTTTTACAACAATTGATAATAGTTTCATAGCACCATTACTGAGACTAGCTTTCAATTCCAGATTTTTATTAATTTTTTTTTGTTACTAGCTCAATGACATTACCAGTACATCATCATTGCCCATTAAAGACTCATTGTCCTACTTATCCATGAATTCCAGTTCTTTGCAAAGCTTCTATAACTGTAGGAATATATTTATCCTGTAACTTCTCTGTCTCATATTTAAATATCTCCCTCCCTTTGCCAGCTGTTTGACTTGCCATCTTTTCCTGGTCTGGGTCGACTTCCCCTGTCCTCCCACTACATTATCTCATTACTTCAGTGAGCAAGTTATTGTTGACTCCTTCCTTCACTGTAAGGAGACTGAAAGGGTGGTAATTGGCAAGTTTAGATTTATCCTGTTTTTTGTGGTTAGGCCGTCCTGGGCAATCTCCACATTGTCGAGTAGATGCCAGTGTCAGTACCATATTGGAACAGCTTGGCTCTGGCGGGGGGTGGGTGGGGGTGGGGGGGGGGTGGTGACTAGCTCAGGTACAGAACCACTGATAAGCTTTTGTGTTGTCCAGAGCTCTCAGCATGGAATGATATCAATTGCTTGGACACTAGTTCCTATGATGATGGAAATCTTGGGAAGAGGCCAAGGAGAATCATCCACTCGGCCTTGGGGATGTCCACGGGGTTTCCACTCCTGTTAGTTGCCTGGTTCACCATCATTCTCGCCTGGATGTGGCAGGACTGCAGAGCTTTGCTCTAATTTGCTTCTGGGGTCTGCTGCTTAACTGCAGGTGGATATTACTGGCACAGCTTTCTACACTCAGCACAACCAGGACTGCATTACAACATTTTCCTACAACAGTGACTATACTTCAAAAGTATTTCATTAGCTTTGAAGCGCTTTTAGATGTCTTGAGGCTGTGAATGATGTTCTCCTGACTCGATAGTGATTGCAGGAAGTGCCAGCTCACAGAACCCTGGAGATTAGACTTTATGCACCAAGATTTTCTTGTGTTTTTCCCCCAGGAACTTTGGTGTGAATTATCCCAAAACGCTGAACGTAGCATCATAAGGGTTAAAAGATTAAACCACTGAGTGAATAACAGTGATGCAGTTTGGCATTGGGATGTTGGTTTTAATATTTAATCTGTTGCTTATATAACAGCCGCCAATTCTAATCCATCGAGCATGGGAATCAGTGAAGTGAAAGGACAAAAACATCCAGCTGTCACGCCAGGACGGGTCAAAGAATCTTTGCAAAGAATTTCACTTCCCTCCCTCCATCAATGCTCCCCACCTGCCCCCAGCAGTGCCTCTTCTCTTCCCTCAGTCAATGCCACATCCCCAGTCAGATACACTTAACATTCCATGGATAGTTCTTATTTGTACTCCCTTCGCCTTTCCTCCACTGAGACCCTGGCTGGGGATAGTGCTGTGAGAGCTAGGAACCCAACAGTATCTCAATTAAGAGGCCACTCTTCATATGAGCGCAGTGAGTGTCTGCACCTTAGCTAAGCCTGATCCTGTGAGCTCCCCTTGTAACCTGAAGAGGAAGTGACCTGACAGGGTGCTCCTGACCTATATAGGGAAATGGGAAAGGTCATGGTATGGGAATAAGTGGAGAACTTTTCAGTAAACTGTCACAGGTATGATGGCTTCCTTTTGTGATTGAATTCCTAGTCTGGGGCTGAAGTGGCAAATCGCAATGGGGGAAAAATAGTCAGGTTGTTAACATTAACGCCAGCACTCGCAGGTTAGGGAGGTTGTGCCATTCAGTCACTCCCTGATGGAAAGTGTGTGCCATGGCATCAGGTAAAGATAGGATCAGGATCTGCTGTGATGTCCCTCCTGGTGAACAGGCTTGCTAACACTCACTGTTGATGTTCACACTTGAAGGATGAGGATGTAGCTGAGGTGTTGTGCTATCAGAGATCTACAGCCCAGCTTATTCAGGAATGGCAGGGGCGATGGGGGAAGGCAGAGAGAGAGGGAGGGAAAAAGAGTGAAGGAGGGAGAGAGGGGAGAGGGAAGGAAAGGGAAAAAGATGGGGAGGAAAGAAGGAAGAGGGGAGGGAGAGAGAAGGAGTAAGATAAAAGGTGAGGGGGTGAAAGAGAGAGAGAGAGATGGAAAGAGATAGGAAGAAAGGAGGTAAAAGAGAGGGACAGTGAGAGGAGGAGGAGAAAGGGGAGCAGGAGACTCTCACATACACACACTCTCACTGCTCTATCAATCTAAAATGACTGCAGGCTCCATGTTGGATAATGAGGTTTTTATAGAATCACATATTTAATAAAATGCAGTGCAGGACTGGCTAGGGCTTCAGAAAACAATCTCCTGTTTGTGAGAGAGGATTTGAAGATTAGTCTCAGCAAAGTCAGCCCAATCTCCAGTTTAAGAATTGAAATGGAGGAAAAGTGGAATTCTTACCATTGGAAACTTCATCAGCGAATCAGATTGCACAAATGAACCTGTTAATATCACTTTGTGTTACTGACTGAATATTACATACAATTTACAGCACAGAAACGATCAAATGGTCTCTGCTGGTTTTTATGCTTCATGCAAGCTTCCTTCCACGCTATCAGCATATCCTTCTATTTTTTTCTCCCCTGTGTTTTTAAATGCATCTATGCTATTTACCTCAACTACTCCTTTTTTTCTTTTTCTTTTTTCTGAAGGTGGCCTTTATACCGCAATTACTCCTTGTGGTAATGAGTTCCACATTCTGAGCATTCTCGAGGTGCAGAAAGTTTCTCCTGAATTCCTTACTGGATTTATTAATGGCTATCATATATATATGGCCCCTAGTTTTGATCTCTCCCACAAGTGGAGACATCTTTTCTATGTCTACCCTATCCAAGATCTCTATTAGGTTATCCCTCGGCCTTCTCTTTTCTAGAGAAAAGAGTCACAGCCAGTTCAATCTTTCCTGGTAGTTATAAACTCTCAGTATCATCCTTGTAAATCTTTGTTGCATTTTCTCCAATGACTTCATGTCCATTTTGTAATATAGAAGCCAGAACTGATCACAGTACTCTGTGTGGTCTAACTAAGGTTCTATACCTTGTTTAATGCAAGTTCTCAACTTCTCAATTTCTCTCATTAGAAATGAACCCAGTGCATTGTTTGCTTTTTCATGGCTTTGTTAACCTGCATTGCTACATTTAATGATTTATGAATCTGCACCCTTTGTTCCTCCACCCTCTACATTTCATGTAGTTTGTGGCCTCCATATTCTTCCTACCAAAATGCACCACCTCACACTTATCTATATTGAAATTCATTTGCCAATTACACACCTATTCAGCAAGCTTATTAATGTTTTCCTTTATATAGTTGAAGTTTTCTTTAATATTAACTATACCCCCAAATTTGGTGTCATCTGCAAATTTTAGAATTGTACTTCCAATTCCCAAGTATGAATCTTCAATGTAAATGGTGTTCCACAGCGTTCCCAGCACCGATCCCTGTGGACCACCACTTCCCACCTTTTGCCAATCTGAGTAACCACATTTAACTCTGACTGTTTTCTGTTTTGTAGCCAGGTTACTATCTCCATTCTGTTACTAATCCCCTGACTCCACATGTTCTGAACTTAGACATAAATATACTATGTGGCACCTTATTGAAGGCCTTTTGAACACCCAAATATATTACATCTACTGCATTACCCTCAACATTCTTAATGGTGCTTCACTGTGCGTCATTGTGTGAATGTTACTGTGGGTTACCGTGTGCATGCCACTGCACGCAATCCTGCACATTCCCCACTCCAGTTAAGGATGTTTTACTCACCTGTAATAGTCGGAAGTAACTGGGAGTTAATCTGTTCAGCCAAAGTATCATGTCCGAGGTGACATATGGATGGTACTTGATTTTAACAAGAGCAGCATGCAATTCCAAATGTTTCTATTCTGAGGAGAGGAAGACTCCACGTTATTAGCAGTACAACCGGACCCTGGCAAGATGAGCGGTCCTGCCTGATGGAGTGGAGTGTGGCGCAGCCTCCGGTCTGACTGGATGCTTATGGTGACTGGCTGTGCACAGCTTTTTATACCATGCTTCTTGCATTCAGTGACGTCATTGAACTATTGAGCCGTCTGTCAAAGGGCATCAGTGTTATATATTCAGGATATGCATTCGCTTCACTGAGTCCCAGACTCAGACACATCAGTGCTCTCTGTGATCACTGCACTGACAGGGCCTGCCTTGGGCTGAATCAAACAATACAGCTTCAGAAATGTCCACAACAGTCTGCCAGACAACTCAGGGCTTTGAGGTAGCTCATCTGTTCGACCCTCCCTCTCCCATGTAGGGACTGACACTGGATATGCTAGCGCTGACCCCCGCCCTTCAGTTTACCAGTGATGGTCCAGCTAGCGTCAGATTAAAGCAAATGAAACTCAGGACACGGTGAGGCAGATGTGTTTAAGAGGGAGAAATATCTCAAGTGATGCGTGTGCCCTTGGTAGGCCCGGAGCGGGGGTGTGGGAGGGGGAGGCACACTGTGGACAAATTCCCCCTTGTGTTCACAGTCTCCCAGCCCTACAGCAACCCTGACCTGGGAAACACAAACTTCAAATAGAGGAAGGAAGCAGGCAAGGTGCTCGGCTCAGTCCCATCACACTCAATAATCACCCAGGAACCCTGCCAAAACGACTCTGACCCAGTCTCTGGGAGGTGCCCGAGCACTAGTGACCACGGAAGCTCTGCATCACTGACCCACTCAGTAACTCACCCTCTTCCCACATTGCCAAGATGTTACAATTCTCCTTCAGCCCCTCCTTCTGTCACCAGTTCATGTTTTAGGGAATAAGCTACTCCCATTCAGGTCTCTGACTGCAGCTCTTCGCCCCCCCACCCCCCACCTCCCCTCTGAATGGGCTGTCTTTCCTTAGTGGTCAAGTTCCTGGGTGCTGGTCAGCCTACACTGCCCATTCTTCATGTGGAGCCCAGGCAGTGAGGGTTGCTGGATATTCATCAATGAATCAAGCCTGTGCTCCCTTTGATGCCCACATACACCAACAGGAGTCACCGCAGGCACTGGGGATCCTGTTTAATTTTCCCAGAGGTACTGAGCCCAAGAGTCATGCCCTGAGGCTGATGTTCACTAAATCAGCACAAGTTGGGGTGGAACATGGACTTTACTGCTTTGCGTGGCATAACACACTGTCACTGATTGTGTCACTGTCTGGCCCCTCTACACCTCCTCCGCTGACTCCAAACAAACAGTGCGTGGGAAATTGAAGATGTGAAGCAGCCCCTCTCACTCATAGGAACAAGGAGAGCCCATTCAACTCCTCACACTTCAGGACAAGTCACAGTGTCCTTTATAAACACAAATGCTGGAGAAGTCAGAAAACAAAGAGTATCCTGGGCTGCTCAGCCATCCATTTAACACCCGGCATTTTCAGAAACAAATTCCCCAGCACTCACTACAAACTGCAAGTGAAAAAGGAAGCAAGGTGCTGTCCTCAGTCCCATCACATTCTCTGAGGGGAAGGTGTAGATAATCTAGAATCATAGAATTTTACACAACAAAAGGAGGTCATTCAGCCCATCACAGTGCTACCAATTCTTTGAAAGAGTTATCCAATTAGTCTCATCCCTCTACCCTTTTTCCAGACCTCTCTAAATTTTTATTTTCCAGATGTTCCCCCACTTTTCTTTTAGCAGCAGTTACGGATTCTGTTCCTAACACTGATTGGATATTCCAGGTCTCAACAACCCGCTACATAAATACATTTCTCTATCCTCTCCTTGTTTAACTTCCATGATGATCTCAAACTGTCACCATTTGGTTACTATATACTCACTATTGGAAATCATTTTTTAAAATTTAGCTCAAAGAAAAAAAGAAAAATTTGCATTTACATAGCACCTTTCATGACCACTGGATGTCTCAAAGGGCTTTCCAGCCAATTAAGTACTTTTGAAGTGTAATCACTGTTGTAATGCAGGAAACGCAGCATCCAATTTGCACACAGCAAGTGCCCATAATCAGCAATGTGATAATGACCAAATAATGTGATTTTGTGATGTTGACTGAGGAATAAATATTGGTCAGGACACCGGGGATAATTCCCCTGCTCATTTTCAAAATAGTGCCATGGGATCTTTTGCATCCACTCAAGCAAGTGGACAGGCCTCGGTTTACTGTCTCATCCAAAAGATGGCACGTCCAACAGTGTAGTACTCCGACAGTACTGCACTGGACTGTCAGCCTTGATTTTGTGCACAAGCGCTGGAGTGGCACTTGATCCCAGAACCTTGCAATTCAGAGGTGAGAATGCTACCAACTGAGCCACACCTGACATACAAAGTACCATCAACATTTTGAACAACCCTCTGAGGTTTTGGTGTACATTCCCACACCACAATGCTGGCTACTCCTCAAGTGCATCATTGACTATGAAGCACCTTGGGCATTCTGAGAGAAGTGCAACATAAATGCAAGTTATTTTTGTTTCTTCCTAACTTTCTCTGTTCTAATGAAAAGAGCCCAAATTTATCTCCTCTCTCCTCATTCCTGGGATCATTTTAGTGAATCTCTTCTGCACTCTCTGTGGTTTTGATATCCTTTCTAAGGTAAGGCTTCTAAACTGGACACAATATTCCGATAGCAGCCTGATTGATCATTATTACAGGTTTAAAGTTGCCTCATTGCTTTTATACTCTATATCTCCATTTGTAAAATTTAGAATCCCATATTGCTTTTTAACAGCTTTCATTGACCCCCAGTTTTAGAAATTCATGTTTCTGGCCCCTAGTCTTTTTCATCTACTCTTTTTAAAGAAAAAAAATTCTGGAAAAAGAATTGGAGCAAAGACCCTGGAATCATTGAAGAAACGGGAGGAGGTAGATGTTGGGATCTCCCTGGATGGGTGATTTAAGATGGGCTCCATCTGTAAATATTTTGACATCTGAGAGTATAAGTATGGAATCTCCTGTCAGCCCCGATCTGCCTGTATAGGTAATGTACTAGATCCCATGAGCAAGGAGATCTCCTGGTTTCCAGCCCAATATCACCAAACAAATAAATTAACTGGCTGGCCGTCTCACTGACATAACAAGTGACTGCACCTCATCAATTCATTGTACAGGAAGTGCTCTCAGATGTTTTGACAAGGAATTATTACTAAGAAAGAAATGAGAAACAAATAATTTCCATGTTATTCAGTTGACAAAACAGGGAATTGGCACTCAGACTTTGTGCCTATGCCCATCCTCACATGCTGTGTTCCCACCTGCAGATTAACATTGGGACCATCGTCTTCAGTCCTCACCCCAAACTCCATCCCTCTCCTCGACCACCACGTGAGGCTGAATCAGACTGTTTGGCAACCTTGTCATCCTATTTGACTCCGAGTTGCACTTCTGACCCTCATATCCTCTCCCATCATCAAGACTACCTACTTCCACCTCCGTAATATCACCTGTCTCTGCCCCAGTCTCAGACTATCTGCTGCTGAAACTCTCATCCGTGCCATTGCTAGCTCCAGACTTGACTATTGTAATGTTCTCCTGGCTGGCCTCTCATCTTCCACCCTCCATAAACTTCAGCTCATCCAAAACTCTGCTGGCCCTATCTTAACTTGTAGCAGGTCCCATTCACCCATCACGCCCTGGGTCCATCAACACCCCAAATTTAAAAATCTCATTGTGCTTAAATACCATCAGGGTGTTGTGCCCTCCCTAACTCTAATCTCCTCCAGCCCTGCAACTCATCTTCAAATCTCAGTTCCTCTGACTCTGGCCTCTTGCGCATCCCCAATTTCCTTCGCTCTACCATTGGTGGACATGCCTTCAGCTGCTTAGGTCCTAAGCTCTGGAATTCCCTTCCTAAAAATCTCTGCCTCTCTCTCCCCTTTTAAGACACTCTTTAAATCCACCCTCCCAACATTTGTCTTACCGTTAATTTATTTGATTAATGGCTCTAATTTAGCATCTTAGGACTTTTTCTCTACATTAAAGGCGCTATATAAATGCAAGTTGTTGTTTTACGAGTAGGAGCATCACAAGCTACAGTTCCAGTGTTGGGTTTTGTGTGAAGCTGTTAATCACAGTTTGAATTCTCCCCGAAATGCCTGGACCATTAATCCTGAGGTTAATCATCGACTGTCAATCGGACGCGATCCTGTGAACCCACTGCACCCAGAGCCAAAGCTGAAACGGAAGTAAAAGCAGCCGAGAGCAGAAAAACCGTCCTAGCCCTGAGGATAGAGTTGGGACAAGTGGGGATGGACTGGAGCAAGGACTGAGAGTGGGCTACTCCTCTCTTCACTGGTACAGGAGGCATTCAGTTCAGTAATTCATTGGCTGTGAAGATCAAGAATGCAACATCTTCCCACTGTAAGAATCTGAGCATTTAGGGAATTTTTCCCAAAATGTTGATCTACCCACTTTGCATATTACAGAGTGTACAGCTCAGTGTGTATTAGGTAATTACATCATAATATACAGCCTCACTTACATAATATACAAAGTTTATTACAGGCTGAATGCCAGTTGCTAAATTTTAGTTTCAAGTTGCCCTTTAAAATGTTTCTCATTTGCCTGTTAGTCAGAATCCCGAATCAATACTGGTTATCCAGCCAGGATTTGTGTCTCTGAGACAATGCAGCCCTGCGTAGCTGCTGCAACTTCCCGCAGTAACACCACCCGCAAAACTACACTAAAGACAAGCAAAAAAAAAATGCAGAAACTTACTGAGCGGCTTCCAGAGCAAATGACCGAACAACCAGACTGGGAACAACATCGGAGCCAATACCGGAACCCGCCAGACTCTCATCACAGCTAGGCGGAGAATGGCATCGAAAGGCAGAGTCCCAGAGAATCCACACCCACCTCCTGCTCCAGTCCCAATTCACCAGCTGGGAACTTAAACCCGCCCTCTATCCCAGTCCCAACCCACCAGGTGGGAATTTAAATCCGCCCCCTGTCCCAACTCACGGGCTGGGAATTTAAATCCGCCCCCTGTCCCTACTCACCGGCTGGGAATTTAAACCCGCTCTCTGTCCCAGTCCCAATTCACCGGCTGGGAATTTAAACCCGCCCCCTGTCCCAATTCACCGGCTGGGAAATTAAACCCGCCCCCTGTCCCTACTCACCGGCTGGGAATTTAAACCCGCCCCCTGTCCCAGTCCCAACTCACGGGCTGGGAAATTAAACCCGCCCCCTGCCCCTACTCACCGGCTGGGAATTTAAACCCGCTCTCTGTCCCAGTCCCAACCCACCGGGTGGGAATTTAAACCCGCCCCCTATCCCCGAGGCACTACTCCCAAATACAGCCACAATCACTGCTCAGACTGATTAATATTCACACAGTTGTGTAGTTTTGTGGCTTAGCGTAGAGATAAACTTCACCCTGCTTGAAGTTTCACAAATTATGCTCCATGTTGTCATTTTTGGGGGTTTTCATTTCACTGTTCACCAGGTCTACGATAAATGCTGCGTTTTAAAAAAAAGTAAAAACAAATGCTCCTTTCAGACTGGTCCCTGCCCACACTTCTGCAGTAAATTCAACGCCTGGAGCTGTAAATTCAAATATACAACAGCAGGAAAGACCACGGAATCAGTCCCAGCGCCTGTGACTGGCTGCACCTGGCGATCGGTTGCAGAACTGAATTCCAATCTCAGAAGGAAGCAGGTCAAGGAAACCACAGCACGCCCTGGTGAAGTTTGAAGGAGGATTTCTTTTTTGTGAAACAGTTGGATTTTTTTCCTGCTTGCTTCCCAAACACTCACCGTGCCGGTAAAATTCACTTTAAAATACCTCTTGCTTTCAATTCTTGCTTTACAATTTCATCACAAATTGTTACTCTTCCTCTCATCTCACTAATAACAGTAATCCTAGGTCTCAAGAAGCACTCCAAATCATTAGGAGCAGGAATAAAGCAGCAGAGTTGGAGCAAAAAGAATAAATAACAGACTATTGAAGGGAGCAGAGAATGCACAGTAATCCACAGCAGGATGGAATGGGGAACATGTTGCATTTTCTATGTATTTCCCTCCGTTTTATTTTTTTCACTTCTGATCAACGATTAGGCACGCAATGTAAATTCCAGCTCTCTCTGCAACTGCCAACTGACCAGCTGGGCAATTTTACTGGCAGAATAATTGACGAATGTTACTGATTAGACTATTTTCCATTTCACAAAGTATCTTTAAAAATAAAGCTCTAGCTCCATCTGGCGTTTTACTGGGAACGGGTAATGCCTAATTCCGGGAATTTGACCAAATCAAACGCCCAGCACGGGGAGCACATAGAGGATTAGGCAAGAACTGGGATGTGAGCAAGAGGCAGGTTAGAGGTGTGACACTCCCTTACCAGGCAGGGTGCAAATTTGTGACTCCTCCGTCACACTAACAGTGGCAAGAGCTGAAACAATCTCTAGCCCAGGCTACTTCAGTAACTCGTCTGCTGATTTGTGGGAACAATAAACTCAACAGCAGGGAGAAAGGAAGAGCGGCATAAAAACAACTCACCAAGATTATATCTTGTGACCTTTCTCCACATCCTAAAGACTCTGTGTAGACTGAGGAGCCAAGAAAGGCCAATGTCAATGGAACACTGGCCCAGTAGTTTCACATGTAAAGAGAGACAACCCCCATTCCCAAGCAGAACAGTATCCAACTTTATTCAGGTAGCAAATTTAAAACTCCATGGAGATACTCAGCAAAATATGATTCTGAATTCAGAAAGATCTGAGTCAAACTACATTCCAAAGAATATTTTCACTTTAAAACAGTAATTTTAAAAAAAGTTACATTTTTCATTTTGTCAAATTGCCAAGCAAGAATAATGATTTCACACGAAGAGCAGGAAATGCCACTATAACAACTACTGACATTACAAATACAGCTTCAACCGACAGCACAGGTAGAAAACCGTCAAATTTAGGGGCTATGGGGATGGAGCAAAAAAAAAAGTTTAATCGCAAACAGTTTCAACAAGTATCATGTCAGTATACAAAGTCTATAGAAAATAAAAACACACACTGCAAGCATTCGCAACATCTGCCCACTCAAGCTAAAAAAAATGTTGCATTTATAAAAATTGATAAAAATATTCCTTTCAACTGTACAAGCGGCAGGAGATTGACAAACTCTCCAGACTCGGACAAGATTGTCGCCCATCAGCATCTTCAATTCTCATGCCTGCAAACAGAAAGGAAACCATTTACATTAGTTGCCATCTACTTATTACAGAATTTAATTCAGATGACCCAGCTGGTGAGGATGCTGTGTGGTATGATTATCAGTGCAGGAGGCGGAAGGCTGATCCCAGGACCGAGCTCCCAGGCACAGCTCTCTTGGACCATGCTTTGGTATAATACATGGGTGCTCGATGCCCTAACAAGCCCACATACAGTAAGTGGCATCACCACCACCACAGCTCAATCCAATCAGGATCCTGTACATGGCTCCAATGACCACTAAGAGACAGTGCATGGGGGCTGCAGGGTTTTACCTCTTTATTTTCCCCATTTTGGGCCGGGGCAGCACTGGGCTCCTGGGTTGAATCACTTGCTTTCCCTTTGGTGACCTTCGGCTTCTTGACTTTCTACAAGAGAGAAAAATATTACTGTCCAAAACAAAAGAATGACATTCAATCCAATAGACAGTAAACTCTTTAAAAACTGCAGGGGGAGGGGGGGGGGGGGGGGGGTAAAGGGGCAGAGAAAGAGATATCCAGTCACATGACCTTAGCACTTTTTCCCTCTTTCCCCCACCAACCCTCCCAATAAAAGTTACAACATCGTCCTGGAAACAAACAGTTCATTTGTCTGCACCGTTCCACCCAGATCACAACCACCCCCAACCCCTTCACACCCCAAACACGTGGCCATCACTGGGATTGAACAGCTCCCTGCACGACTGCTGTCAGAGGACTGGATTGCTCCTTTTGTAATTCACATCTTTATAGATGTTCAGATTCTGTTATTCCCCAAAATGCACTATTCTCTGTGAAAATGTTTTTCTAATGCACATTCCTGAGGTTGTTCAGGTCCCTGGACTGGGCTCAGAAGGACATTTGAATAATTCAATAGGGTCCATAGAGACATTTTTTTCCTCCTTTGGGGTGTCCAGAACAAATGGTTTGTGGGGGGGGGGAAATGGAGAATAACCTTAAAATTAGAAATACTGCAAATACTCAGCAGGTCTGGCAGAATCTGTGGAGAGAGAAGCAGAATTAATGTTTCAGCTTCTCGCAAAACAAAAAGAGCTTCTCGAACAGGTTAACAAAGCAGTTAATAAACGTTTCAGAACTCTGCTTCTCTCTCCACAGATGCTGCCAGACCTGCTGAGTATTTCCAGCATTTCTTGTTTTTATTTCAGATTTCCAGCATCTGCAGTATTTTGCTTTTATAACCTTAAAATTAGAGCTGGGCATTCAGGTGATGTCAGAAATCACCTCTTCACACAAAGGGTACTGGAAATCTGGAAAACTCTGCCCAAAAGCTGCTGGGGCAGTCAACTGAAAATTTCAAAAACGAAGCTTGATGGACTTTTGTTGGGTAAAGGTATGGACTCTCAAAAGGTGTTTGAAAGTACTACACATTAGGCTTGTTAGCAAAATTAAAGCCCATGGGAGTTTAAAAAAAAAAAGACAGTAACGGCACGGATACAAATTAGCAGAGGGATAGAAAACAGAGTTGTGGTGAATGGCTGTTTTACAGACTGGAGGGAAATGTATACAGTATACAGGGTTCAGTACTAGGACCACTGCTGTTCTTGATATACATTAATGTCTTGGACGTAGAGGTACAGGGCACAATTTCAAAATCTGCAGATGACAAAATTTGGAAGCATGGCAAATAGTGAGGAAAATAGTAATAGACATCAAGAGGACAGACAGGCTGGTGGAATGGTTGGGCACATGGCAGATCAAATTCAAGGCAGAAAAGTGCAAGGTGATACATTTTGGTAGGAAGAATGAGGGACAAAACAAGCTAAGTGGTACAATTTTAAAGGCGCTGCAACAAGTGAGACCCCCGATTTGTGCACAAATCTTCGAACATGGCAGAACAGCTTAACAAGGCAGTTAATAAAGCACATAGGATTCTGAGCTTTATAAATAGAGGCATTGAGTAGATGCGCTAGGAAGTTATGCTAAACCGATATAAAACACTAGATTGGCCTCAGCTGGAATAGTGTGTCCAATTTTAGACAACACACTTTGGGAAGGATGTGAACGTTTTGAAAAGGGTAGAGAAAAGATTTACTAGAATGGTTCCAGGATGAAGGACTACAATTATGTGGATAAACTGGAGAAGACAGGGTTGTTCTCCTTAGAGCTGAGAAGGAAAAGAGGAGATTTAATAGGTGTTGAAAATTATGACTGGTTTAGGTATAGATATTTCCAATGGCTGAAGAGACAATAACCAGAGATTAAGGTGATTGGCAGAACAACCAGAGGAGACATGAGGAATAACATTTTTACATGAGTGTTTAGGATTTGGAATGCACTGTCTAATAGAGTGAATACAGATTCAATAGTAGCCTTCGAGGGAATTGGATAAATATTTGGAGGAGGAAAAAATTTCAGGGATATGGGGACAAAACAGTGGAGTGGGACTAACTGGACTGTTCTGAAAAAGAGCTGGTGCAGACTCAATCAGCTGAATGGCCCCCTCTCGTGCTGTAACATTCAATGATTAAGGGCTACAGAACCAAAACGGGTAAACGGAATTAAGGTACAGATCAGCTCTTGTCTGAGTCACAGAACAGACTCAAAGGGCCTGGTCTCCTCCTATGCCTATGCTCCATTAGGAAACAGCACAGTGATGGCTGTGGATCGCAACATCATCCTGGCTATTGTACTGAAGACCTGTGTAGCAAAGCTAGCCACTTCCCTATTCAGGCTATTCCAGTACAGCAATGACACTGACCAGCTTTGGCTCATTTACAATTGCAGGCCAAATCTAACGTGGCCAGTAAAACGATGGAAGGAGTCATCAGTAGTGCCATCGAGTAACACCCACTCTCTGACGTTCAATTTGGCATCTGCCTCAACCAATTCGGCTCCAAATCTCTTCATAGCCTTACTCCAGACATGGATGCAAGAGTGAATGCCAGATGAGAGGTGACAGTAACTGCCGTTGATATTAAGACAAGGGGACACCATGGGGCCCCGACAAAACAGAGGCCAACACGATCAAAGGGTAAAAGCAAAATACTGCGGATGCTGGAAATCTGAAATAAAAAGAAACGCTGGAAATACTCAGCAGGTCTGGCAGCATCTGTGGAGAGAGAAGAGTTAAAAGGATCAAAGGGTAAACCCTTCAGTGGCTGGAGTCAACTGATACAAAAGGAAAATGGTAGTGGTTGAGAGAGGTGAATCATTGCAGTCCCTGGACAACACAGCAGTTCCTTAGGGAAGCAGCTGTGACCATACAGCATACCCTCCATAAGGTAAGGAGTGGAGCCGTTTTCTGACAATTACATGGAATTCAACTCTGGTAATAAGGCAGCCTCTGGCAGCTTACAGCTGTACCTGGGCAATATCTGGGATTGAACTGACAGGTAATATTCACACCACATATTGTGGCAGCAAATAATCTTCAGTAATACAACAACCCAACTAGCTCACGCAGATCTTCATCATCCTCAAGTCCTCCCACTGTACAACAGTCAGGGGGTCACCAATGCCCAAAAGCTTAACTCGACCAACCACATTCACACTGTGGCTACAAGAGTAGGACAGAAGCTGGACACTCTGCAACAAATGGCTTACCTTCTAACCCTCAAAGTCTCTCCACCATCTATAAAGCTACTGAGAGTGTAATGTAATACACAGCACACACCTGATAGACATGGTCCAGCAGACAGAGCAACTTGTTGCTGGACTCACCACCAGAATAATATTTAGGCTCACCACCTCTTCAGAGGAATAAGGGTGGGCAAAAAAAAAAAATGCAGCTTTGCCAGCAAAGTCTGATCCTGGCCTCACTCAACCTTCAGCGAGATCCACTAGATCACAATCAGAAACCATGACAGATTCCCACATCCCTTTCCAGAATGCCGAACGCAATTATAGAACCCCAACTGACATCAACTAACTTAAGAGCCCAGGATCAAATGAGGAACCATTCTGATCTGCAATCATCAATATCTGGTTATCTGGCTAAAGTTAACAGCACAGAACATTAACTGAAATTGAACATTTAGTGTCAGGTTTCCAGGATGTGGTGAAAAGCTTACCTTGGCTGGTGCCTTCTTGGTTGAAGCTGCAGGTTGGACAGTATGCTGTTGGGCATCAGAGCGAGAAAGAGACTAAGTGACAAATTTCTACCAATAATTGATTAAAACAAATAGGTACAAGCCACTGAGAGACACTCCTAGTTGCCTCATTTATCACTTCCACAAGTTAATCAATATAATATGCTAAACAATTCTACATGTGACAGACTCTAGTCTTTTTAATGCCATTCGTAATATTGGCCGATTTTCCTCAATGCCTCCAGGAGAGGGCAGTAGCTCCCAATGAACTTGACACACACCAGCCATGCAACCAAGCCTTTAAGGGATCTTCACTGCACTATCGCCATGCTTTCGCTATAGCCTGTGACCGTATACACGCAAACTTAAAAATCCAGCTGACTGGACTCGAACTACTCCGACACCTACCTTAGTTCGTAACGATCTCCTTAGTTCCTGCAAAACAAAACAAGAGAGCTTAGAAATGGGCAAGTCAGCTTTTAATGGATAACGGTAAAACCTGTAACATAAAAAAGATACTTACTTCAGGTTTTGGAGCCTCAACCTAGAACAGTAAAGAGAGGAGTGTTAAGTGTTTTACTACAAGGTTTAACAGCCATTCCTACAGCAATAACTTGAAAGTAGATAACTGACTAGACAGACCTCATGCCAGCTGGCTGTTGAAAATCCAATTACTCTCTAAATGCAAACATTTTACTAAATCCACAATGGACTGTTTCATACTAATTCCTAACATTTTAATCCTAAATTTGAAACTTAGAAGGTATAGTTCAAGGATCTATTTGCTCTACTCCCTGATTACACAATAGTCAGGAGGGATAAAGTAGGAAATAGATGAGAGTTGGCATTCTCAAAGATCCCATTACAACAGAACAAAGGGATGCTTCAAGAGATGGTGCAAAAGATGAAAGAGCCGAGGAGGGGACTGTTACTCTACTGGGAATAGTATTAGACAGACACGGACTAATTCAAGAAAAATGGAGCAGCGCCATAATGGCTGACTTGAGTTATCCAAAGATAGACTGGGGTAAGTCATGTAAGCAGCAAAGAAAGTGTGTGTGGGGGCCGGGGGGAAAGAGATAAAGAGAAAGAGAATGTTTCTGCTACGTGTGTCCAGTGTTACTTTCTGCATTTATGTTTTAGGCTAATGGCAAAATAGGTAGAAATTGATAGTTCTAGGAAAGGAAGTGGGACAAATAGGTATTCTAAACGATGGGGGAAAACATCAACCAGAACACAATCAGGGACTGAAAGGGTGAGGCGGAGCAATGAGAAAGTATAACTATACTAGGGAGGTGGAACTAAATCCTGGAACATTGAGCGAGGTCAGAAGAAATAGCAGATCCTCTGGCCACAATCTTTGAATCTGGAAGTTGTACCAGAGGACTGACAACTTAACACCAGTTTACAAAGTGGGAAATGTGATAAACTAGGTAACTACAGACCAATCAGCCTACCATTGGAAACTTATGCAATACCAGTGACCATAATACAGGATAAAATTAATACTCATTTGGAAAGACATGGGTTAATTAAGGACAGAAAACAGAACTGGTTAATGGGTGTTTGTTTCAGACTGGAGGGATGTAAATACAGTGTTGTTCCAAAAAATAAAATATATAAAAAAAATTCAGAGCATGACTGGCCTTGTCTTTTTTTTCCCATGTGCCTGTTTTTCATGTAGTCAGAACTACTCATTATTCTGCTATTAATACTCTCTCTGAACTAATGCTTTGTCTTTCACCACAAGCATTAACACACTCTTTGCTTTTGTCCCAGGACAGCTTTGTTATTTAATCTCTCCTGCCCTCTACCCCATCAAACACCTTCCCTGTTCTCTTCCCCCACCCCCCTCCCTTCACTTGATTAAAACCCAATTCTTTTCTAACTGTTGCCAGTTGTGATGAAAGGTCACAGACCTGAAACGTTAACTCTGCTTCTCTCTCCAGAGATGCTGCCAGGCCTGCTGAGTATTTCCAGCACTTATTGTTTTTAAGACAGTAAGACTGCTTGTCTGACCTCCAATTTTGCATCAGACAGGAGAGGGGTTAGGAGAAATGTAGAGATAGAGCTGGGCATTGTTGGTGTACACATGGAAGTTGATCCAATGCCTTTGGATGATGCTACTATGGAGCAGTATGTAAACTAGGGAGAGAGATGGGACATATACAGATTGATCCTTAGGTGTTGATTATGCAAGAGTGGATAGAAAAGGCATCATTTAAATTAATTGACCAAAGTCTTGGGCGGGGGAAGCAGGTCAAAGAATACACTTGATTTCAATGGTCTATAATTCACTGAGATGTGGGCAAGATTAGTAAACTGAAGCTTCCAGATATGAAAAATAACTATGGAAACTTTCAGATTACTACAAGATGGGCAGCATTAGAGGTCATGTTTAACATTACACCCTATAGTGCAGCTGAATGCTGCTCACTTTTACCAGCTTCAAAACTCCCTGAACAGGATCCCTGGGCTGGATTCAGAATCCGTCCTTCTCTGTAGTTCCTCAATAACATTACTATGCTTCAAAAGTATTAACTGGCTGTAAAGCTCTTTGGGACGTCCTGAGGCCATGAAAGGCACTATATAAATGCAAGCCTTTCTTTCTAAAATGATGCACTATCCAAACATTCACATTCCAGTGAGACTTCTCACAACGCACCAGAGTTCTGGCACAAAACTTTCCATCAAATTCTTAAAGAGCCCCATTTAAAGATTGCTCTTGGGTCAGTTGATCCCAACTATCTGCTTCTATCCAAGGCTGGTTTCTGTGCAACCCACTACTCCCTGTTAATGGTAACCAGTAACAATACAGCCAAAGCAGTAATGGACACTGGAGTAATTTCTGGAGACTATTCAGTGAGAGAGACAGGCCTCTAAATTAAGTGAATCAACTAACTGGACCCACATCCACCTGAAAATACAGATGTTTGAAGGGAGGGAAGGAAGGCTTGGTACAAAGACCTGGTCCAAAATGGTTACCCACTTCCTGCCAACAAATTTCACAACTCCCAAATGACAAGATGAGTTTCATTTTCTGAAAGCAGCTAGCGACATATTTGCAGCAATAGCACAGCCTCTGCATTCAGTACAAATCAAACTTCAAACCATCCCCACCTGCAGAACTGATCACCTACTTACAATCGAGCACAATTCCAATTTCAAATGGTTAGACTTGGTTTTTACAAAAACACAAGGTAAACCTAGCGCAGGTTTCGTCAGCTGCAAGACTCAGCAATCACTTGCTCCCCCCTCACGTACCGGCAGACATGGAGGAGATAATCCCACTACCACACGAGTCTGCTAGTATTAAAACAGTTTAACCAGAAGCCTGAAACTGGAATAGGGCAAGTTTTCTGGGACTACAGTGCATTTAAACAAACTCCAACGTACTTTTGAAAGATGTGTCACTGCTAAACAAGGCCTTGTTTTAACTTGTTATGAAACACCTGTTCACAAATCCCACCAATCCTTCACTGATACAACAGGAGGCGGCTATCAAACAATAATGAACAGCTTGACAATCCAGCTCTCGGCTATGGACAGAATAGTTTCCTTGATCATATCCCATGCATCATGCAAATTAAAATTCAACATCACTTTTAACCCTTTTCTTGCCAACTCACTAGTCTGGATTAATGACACGAACAAAGCATCATCCACAAGTGAATGCAGATATACTCAGAATCCCTTGGATTAATAATTGGTCATTTCTTGGGAGACACAGGCTCTAAGTTACCAGCAGTCATGTTCTGCACATGAAAACAGAAGTAATAATTTACTACACACTAAAAAGAACAAAGAACACCCCACCCATAGGAAACATACCCTATTAATAACTGTAACCAGCCCCACCATATCCAACAGTACTGCAATAACATGCTGGGATGAATGGAGACAGCAGCAAACTGAGACCAGTCCCCACAGCATGACATGGAATTCAGCAAATTTGAAAGCATTTACTGTTTCAGTTCTAGATTCATAAGCAGGTTGAGGCACATCCAATAGAGTGCTCCTATTAAAAACCCTATCAATTATCAGTCACATCACAAGCAAAATCCTCAAACTACAAATTAAGTATTTCCTATTCAATCACAAAGCAGAACACAGATCCATCTATTATGGGTGTTACCCATCCATCAGACAGCAATATGGAGGGGAAAAGAGCCAGGTTAGAGATTTCAATAACCTGCAACAGTGGACCATAGTGCAACTAAAACAATGTACAGATGGTATACTGGGAGCCACTTGTAAAGTCCTGGGAGGTGTTGGGTGGGGAATGTGTCTGTGGAGCAATCAATGTGCAGTATTCAGTATGATCGTTCAAGTCCAGTAACATTATACATTTTGGGGAGCCAAGTATTAAATTACAATTGTTGGTTAATCAGTGATTTCAGCAACTGTACCCCAATTCCGTAATCTGTCTCCATTAAAATTATTTTGAAAAGAAAATCAGTAATTGATAAAAACCCGTCACTGCCCCCCACCCCCCAAACAGCAGCAGGCAGGGCAGGGAGCGAGGACGAGCAGGAAAGAGGCGCCAACAGAGATGCCCCTGCGGAGGAGAGGGGCGGGGCCTAGCCCTGTGCACGCGATTCAAATTGAAACGACGCCAAGCGCGCTCCCGAGTTCCCGCCTTTTCCGTTGTACCTGATGGACAGTGGAGCATAAAATAATGGCGGCCGCTGCCGCCTTCCCCCCCCCCCCCCTGTGATCAGGGCCCAAAGCCTGCAGAGTGCCAAATCAGAGTCACTAGATCAGGCTAGAGTATATATTTGACATCGAGGTCTGACCGAGGCCCCTCAGTGATCAGGGCCCAAAGCCCGCGCAGCGCCGAGTTTGAGTCACTAGGCTACAGTATATATTTGACATCGGGGGCTCGCCTAAGCTTAGGGAGCCCCCCCTCAGTGATCAGGGCCCAAAGCCTGCGCATCGCCGAGTTTGAGTCACTAAATCAGGCTAGAGTATATACTTGACATCGAGGTCTGACCGAGGCCCCTCAGTGATCAGGGCCCAAAGCCCGCGCAGCGCCGAGTTTGAGTCACTAGGCTACAGTATATATTTGACATCGGGGTCCGGCCAAGGCCCAGGATATTGATCGGGGAATGACGGCACCATAACTTACCCGCTTGCGAGGCATATTGGTTATCAGTTGGACGGGTGGGGCTGGAAGCTCTAGTTATCAGGCTGCAAGTCCGCTCGGCACTGCTTCTCTCTGCGACTGGCCGTGGGGCGGAACCGGTTCTAACCAGTTGCCTGTGCTCGGCAGCCATTGGTCAGAGCGATCACGTGAACGCCCTGCCGGAGGGGAGGGAGGAGGAGGGAAGAGCTTGGGTCTTCTCTTTACTGTCCTGGGCAAGATTTGCCCTTCAACCAACAGAATGTGTGATCATTTATCTCATTGCCGTTTTAGGCGCTTGCTGTATGAAGGTTGTCTGTTTCCAAAATTACAACAGTGAGCACACTTCTAAAATACTTCACTGTCTGTAAAATGCTTTGGGACATCCTGAGACGGTAAAAGGCGCGATATAAATGCAGGTACTTTATTTCCTACCCTGTGGCCAAACTTCCGCTTCAAACAACGGGCTTTCTACATTATGATAAAGTTTGGTCAACATGAGCCCACAGGCAAAGAGTTCCACTTAAAAACCAGCATTTGGAGGTATGCAGCCACACCCTACAATAGGTGTGGGTGAATATGGTTTAAATTTCCCTGAAGGTTTCTGCAAGATTTACTGCTACATTATTCATTAAGATAACTGCACATACAATGATGGATTCCCAGGAATGATTTGTAGGCTGAAATATAATTGGTGATCTTTCAACAGTCCTTAACATGTTTGCCCACTCCACTGTCCTCTATGAGCTGCCTTTGCTATGCTGGTCTTTCACAAACTCATTTCTTCCTGTTTCTTTGTAGCAGCTCCTCTCATCCCACATGCTCACCTCCATTGTGCTCCAAGATTCCATGCTTAGCCCCTTCAAGTTGCCATTTTCATGCAGCTTTTCGATATTAGCTTTAATTTTGGATTTAGATGCCATGTACATGTGAATGGGGCTCTGCTTTCCTCTCCATGCCCTCAAACTCTGCTGCTGGGATGTGCTGAAGTCATGGCTGAACCAGAACTTCCTCATTGACAAAACCAAAGTCATCCTGTCTCATTCTCAGTAGGAGCCCAAGTCCTCGCCCCTGATTCCGTTCCCATCCTTCCTTGCTCAGCCGAGCTGAACACCAACAGTGACCTCATGGCCTGCGTGACCATCCTGTAAACTCAAACCGAGAATTCACAGCCATAAGTGGCAGTGGACTCGACCTCCAAAATGACCAGCGGTAAGAACCTGTGCCCTTGGACTGGGATGTTGGAGAGGGAGAGAGTGGTCCATGGATTGGGGGGAGATGGGGAGAACAGTGGTCCATGAACTGGGAAGGGATGGTGGAAAGAGGGGGGGTCCTTGGACTGGTGGGGGCAGGGGAAGATGGTCCATGGACTGGTGGGAGAGTGTGGTCCATGGATTGGGAGGGACAGGGGTGGAAGTCGTTCATGGGCTGGGGGAGTGGAAGAGAGTGGTCCCTGGATTGAGGGGGGGGGGGTAGGGGGAGTGGTCCATGGATGATATGGGGACTGAGGGGAGAGAGTGGCATATGGATAGGGGGCGAAAGAGAGTGGTCCATGGACTAATGTCTGTTTCAGATCCCCCACCCAGCAGGCCCGCGACTGTGTAAATGAGGCCCGAGATCCAATATCGGGGGCAGTTACTTTATTTCCTAGTCTGTGGCCAAGCCTTCTCTTCAAACGACAGGATACTTTTGTTATTGTAAACTTGGATGAACATGAACTGTACTGGGACCCACAGGCAAAGAGCTCCCTTATGAACCAGCATTTGGAGGTGTGCAGTCAACTTGTCCTGGCACCGGAATAGTTCTGTGTCCAGACTGCACTAGCCTGACCTCGCCAATCAAGTGCTAGGCCCGTTAATTTTTGGTTTGTTTAAAGTTTGGCTGCATAACCGGTTTGGGAATTTAAAGAAAAATGTTGCCAATTTAGGAAGCTGAATCATTTCAGCTTGTTTCCTTCAGAAAATATTTGGCACAAAGTACAAAAGGAATATAAAATTAAAATGTAGAGGCCCAAAATAATTTCACAAAAAATGGCAGAGTGACAGAGCACCCATGTGTGGAGGGGTTGGGTAGCAGGGGGCAACAATTTTAAGGAGCAGGAGGGAGACGTAGTGTGGGGCCTGAGCAGAAGTGAAGTAATATATTTGTTGCTAAAATCAAAACAAACATCTTCAATTTAAAAGTTTAAAATGAAGTTATCATCTGTTGGAGACGGCGCCACAGTCTGCAATTACAATCATTATATTTGGCAACAGATTTAAGTTCAAAATGGGGACATAGGAATTAGGAACAGGAGTAGGCCATTCAGCCTATCGAGCCTGCTCCACCATTCAAAACAATCATGGCTGATCATCCACTTCAATGCCTTTTTCCCACATTGTCCCTATATCCCTTTATGTCATTGATATTTAGAAATCTGTCAATCTCTGCTTTAAACATACTCAATGACTGAGCTTCCACAGCCCTCAGGGGTAGAGAATTCCAAAGATTCACAACCCTCTGAGTAAAGATATTTCTCCTTTTCTCTGGCCTAAGTGGCTTCCCCCTTATTTTGAAATTGTGTCCCCTTGTTCTAGACTCTCCAACCAGGGGAAACATCTTACCTGCATCTACCCTGTCTATCCCTTTAAGTATTTTGTAGGTTTCAATGAGATCACCTCTCATTCTTCGAAACTCTAGAGAATACAGGCCCAGTTTCCCCAATCTCAGGACAGTCCCGCCATCCCTGGAATAAGTCTGGTGAATCTTCGTTGCACTCCCTCTATGGCAATAATATCCTTCCTATGGTAAGGGGACTAAAACTGCACACAGTACTCCAGGTGCGGTCGAACCAAGGTTCTATACAATTGAAGAAAGATTTCACTACTCCTGTACTCAAATCCTCTTGCGATAAAGGCTAACATACCATTAGCTTTCCTAGTTGCTGTTGCACCTGCATGCTAGCTTTCAATGACGTATTGATGAGGACACCCAAATCCCTTTGTACATCTACACTTTCTAATCTCTTACCCATTTAAGAAATACTCTGCACATCTGTTCCTCCTACCAAAGTGGATAACCTCACATTTTTCCACATTATATTCCATCTGCTATGTTCTTGCCCACTCACTAAGTCTGTCCAAATCCCCTTGAAGCCGCTTGCATCTTCCTCACAACACACATTCCCACCTAGTTTTGTGTCATCTGCGAACTTGGAAATATTACATTTGGTCCCCAGATCCAAATCATTGATATATATTGTGAACAGCTGGGGCCCAAGTACTGATCCTTGTGGTAGCCCACTAGTCACAGCCTGCCAATGCGAGAATGACCCGTTTATTCCTACTCTCTGTTTTCTGCCTGTTAACCATGCCAGTATATTACCTGCTATCCCATGTGCTTTAATTTTGTTAACCAACCTCTTGTGGAAGACTTTATCAAAAGGCTTCTGAAAATCCAAGTATACTATGTCCATCAACTCCCCTTTATCAATTCTGTTAGTAACATCCTCAAAAAACTCCCAACAGGTTCGTCACACATGATTTCCCATTCATAAATCCAAGTTGACTGTGCCCAATCAGATCATTATTATCCAAGTGTCCATTTTCCCTACTACTGATGTAAGGCTGTTCCGCCATTTACTTAAATCATGGCTGATCTGTAGCTTAACTCCATCTACCCGCCTTCGTTCCATAACCCTTAACACTCTTACCCAACGAAAATCTATCAATCTCAGTTTTGAAATTTTCACTTGATCCTCTGCCTCAACAGCTCTTTGGGGGAGAAAATTCCAGATTTCCACTACTCTTTATATGAAGAATTGTTTTCTGATATCACCCCTGAATGGCCGACCTCTGATTTTAACGTTAAGCCCCCTTCTTCTCACTGTTTATCTGTAGTTTTATCTGTAGTTACACTCAGTCTACTGTGGTCAATCTCTGCCTCATCCCTTGAAAGTCCACCTTACCAAAATTTAAAACCTTGCTTCGTGACTCACTCTTCTCCCTCTCAAACCTAATATTAAATTCAGTCATGTTATAGTTACTGCTAACAAGGTGTTCCCTTACCATTAGATTGTTAATTAATTCTGTCTCTGAGCCGAATGGCTTCCTTCTGTACCGTAAATGGCTCTATTATTAAATCTAGTATAGCCTGTTCAAACTGAAAGCCAACACAAAAGTGTAACCAAAAATATGAGAACAGGAAGTAAGGTTTGTCGACCGGAATTAAGAGCAGATATAAATCTTTCAATAAGATGCACAGATGGAGTGATACACTGATACAACACTGTGCAACAAACAGAGGTTGGAGTTTTAAACAGAACTTTGACCGTCATGTGGAGAGATTCTATACTGGATGCCCCCAACTCCACACCCAACTGATTACCATCTGGTGAATATAGTCCCTGGAGAGACACCACATCAGCCACCTCCATGTATCATACAGATAAGAAAAGAGATGGTGGCGAGAGGCCAGCTAGGTGCAACTATGTGTCACAGAATCAGGCCTATATTGTTGTAACTATAACTGCGTCCCATACTCCCATGCTGGTAATGGAGACCTACAATTGCTGCCCACATCAATTCCTGGTGCCACAGACAGTTTTGAGTACCATACCAGCCCAAGACTGCACAACAATGCCCTGGGGCAATAAAAAACAAGAAATGCTGGAAATACTCAGCAGGTCTGGCAGCATCTGTGGAGAGAGAAGTAGAGTTAACGTTTCAGGTCAGTGACCCTTCATCAGAATGCCCTTGGGCGCCGAGACCAATTCTAGTACTCTTATTGTTGAGATCAGCCAACGCAGAACAGACTGGGAGTAAACCTGAGATTTTCTGATCTCTCTGGCTCAGCTGCTCAATGCTTCTAGCAGTTTGTTTCAGTTCTGGTGTTTCATATCTAACCTTCCCCAGTTTGTCAGCAATTTTCCCCAAGGCCAATGTTTCTAGATCAACCCCTCCCTTTCATTAATAATTAGGAAGAAATGTTTATGAAATTATTCTCATTTTATTTCTGACTCCTGTCATCCTTGGGTAGGGGGGAGATGAAAAATGGTTAAATAAAGACAAAATTCTCTCAGTATCTGGGAGATACTGGCAAGGTCATGTATATTGCTCATCCCTAGTTACCCAGAGCAGTATGGTGGCCTTCCTGTTTTGATGTTCCCAAGTGGTGCTAGGAAAGGGAATTCCAGGACTGACCAAGTGGCACTGAAGAAACGGCAAAGTTGGGATGGTGTATGGTTTGGAGGTGAAAGCATTTCCACAATATTGCTGCTCTTGTCCTTCTTGGTCATAGATCATGAGGCTGTCAAAGTCATAACGACTCAGAATGAGGCCATTCGGCCCATCAAGTCCATGCTGGCTCTCCACAGAGCTATGCTGTCAATCCCACTCCCAGGCTTGATCCCCGTAGCCCTGCAAGTTTATTTGTGTCAGGTGGCCATCCAACTTCCTCTTGAAGTTGTTGATCGTCTCTGCTTCCACCACCCTTGTGGGCAGCGAGTTCCAGGTCATTACTACATGCTTGCCACACTTCATTGAGTGTTGCCTTGGTGTCAAGGGCAGTTACTCTCACCTCATCTCTGGAATTCAGCTCTTGTGGATCTAGGCTATGATGAAGTCTGAATTTGAGAGGTTCTGGCAGAACCCCAACTGAGCAGCAATGAGCAGGTTATTGATCAGTCAATGTTGCTTGATAAGACTATTGATAACTCTTTCCATCATTTGGCTGATTATTGGCAGGAGGCTGGTAATTGGCCAGGCTGGATTAATATTGCTTTTCACCAGTTTGTCGGGTAGTTGCCAGTGTCCTAGCTATACTGAAGCTCTGGTACACGTCTTCAGTACCACAGCTGAGATGTTGTCAGGGCCCATAGCCCTTGCTGTGTCTAGTGCATCTGCTGTTTTCCAATGTAGTCACATGGAATGAATCGAATTGGTTGAATACTAGCATCTATTGCAGAAGGTGCTTGCAAATGCTTCAACCTTGTCTCTTACACTCCAATGCTGGGCTGCTCCGTGGTTGAGGGTGGGGACATTCATGGAGCCTCCTCCTATTAGTTGTCTGGTTGTCCACCACCATTCTTGGCATAGGTATAATATCCAAACAATGACAGACAGGTAAAGATCCTTTGGTCCATCCAGCCTGTCCCACACAATTGAGATACCTTGTGTATCACAATAGCTCATAGAATCATAGATAAAGCACAGCGTGCCAGCTCTCTGCAAGAGCAATATATACACTCTTGACCCCACCCAAAGCCATGTCATCTCCTGGGAGAGGTGGGAAACCAAGATGTGGCAGGGCTGCAGAGCATTGTTCTGATTTGGTTCTGGGGCCACTTAGCTCTGTCTCTAACCTGCTGGTTTTGGTGTTTAGCTACAGGTAACTCTATGTGGTAGCTTCACTAGGTTCAGAGCTCATTCTAAGATAGGCCTAGTCCTGCTCCTGGTATGCCTTTGTACACCGAGCATTGAACCAAAATTGGTTTCTTGGCTTGATGGTGATCGAGGTGGGTGAAATAAAATTCTGCTGCTGTCCACAGCATCTCATCGATGCCCAGTTTGGGGCTACTAGATCTGTCCCACTTGGCACAGTGGTAGTGCCCCCCTGCACAATGGAGGGTGGACTGTGCAGTTGTCATTTTTACCAGTGTTACACGAATAGACATCTGCGACAAGTAGGTTTGTGAAGATAAGGTCAACTAGTTTATTACTTTGTGCAGATTTTCTCATCGTCTGACATATAATCTGCCTGGTAACTGTTCTTTAGAATTTGGTCAGCTCGATCAGTCGTAACCCCACCATAGAATGGTTATGGCACAGAAAGAGGCCATTTGGCCCATCAAGCCTATGCCAGCTCTCTGCTGGAGCAAATTAGGTAGTCCCACTCCATATCCTTTTCCTTTAGCTCTGCAATTTTTTTCCCTTCAAGTGCTTATCCGATTCCCTGTTGAAAGATTGAATTTGCCTCCACCACCCTTGCAGGAAGTGCATTCCAGATTGTAACCACTCAGTGCTTTACAAATGTTTTTCCTTATGTTGCCTTTGGTTTATTTGCCAATCACTTTAAATCTGTGGCCTTTGGTTCCTCAACTCTTCTGCCAATGGTAACAATTTCTCTCTATCTACTCTGTCTAGAACACTCATGAGTTTGAATACTTCTATCAAATCTTTGAACCTTTTCTTCTCTAAGGAGAACAGTCCCAACTTCTCCAATTGATTCACATAACTGAAGTCCCTCATCTTTGGAACCATTCTTGTAAATATTTTCTTCATTCTCTCTAAACTCTTCATATTCTTCAGAAAGTGTGGAGCCCAGAATTGGACACAATACTCCATATGAGGCCAAACCAGTGTTTATAAAGGTTCATTATAACTTCCTTGCTTTTGTACTGTATGCCTCTATTGAGAAAGCTCAAGATCCCATATGCCTTTCAACCACTTTCTCAACTTGCCCTGCCACCTTTAAAGATTTGTGCACATAAACACCCAGGTCTCCATGTTAGAATTGTACCCTTTAGTTTATATTGCCTCTCCTCTTTTTTCCTAGCAAAATGTAGCAGTTTGCACTTCTCTGCATTAAAAATTGCATCTGTCATCCCATTCCACCAGCCATTGTCCTCTTGAAGTCTATCACTGTCCTCCTCACAGTTCACTACTTCCAAGTTTTGTCATCTGCAAAATTTGAAATTGTATCTGTACACCCAAGACTAAGTCATTAATAGATATCAGGAAAAGCCAACAAATCAAAGCTATCAAATGCTTTTTGAAAGTCCATATACACCACATCAACAGCATTACCCTCAACAACCCTCCCATCAATAAACTCAATCAAGTTAGTTAAACATAATTTGCCTTTAACAAATCAGTGTTGGCTTTCCTTAATTAATCCAATTATCCAAGTAACTGTTAAATTTTGTCCCGTTTCTAAAAGCTTTCCCACCACCAAGGTTAAACTGACTGGCTACACTTTGCAATGGGCATTGAAGGTCCCCCATCCAGAGTATATTCTGTGCCCTTATTATTCTCAGTGCTTCCTCCAGCTGGTTTCAACATGGACCTGTACTGATTTATGAGCTGAGGGAGGACAGTAGGTGGTAATCAGCAGGAGATATACATGTCCATGTTTAGCCTGAGGCCATGATACTCCATCAGGTATGAAGTCAATGCTGAGGACTCCCAGGGCCACTCCCTCCCGCTTATACTACTGTACCACCGCTTCCAGTGAATCTGTCCTGCCAGCAGAACAGGGCATTCCCAGGATAGGTAATAGAGAATAAAAACAAAAAATGCTGGAAATACTCAGCAGGTCTGGCAGCATCTGTGGAGAGAGATGCAGAGTTAACGTTTCAGGCCAATGACCTTTCATCAGACTGGCAAAGGTTAGAAATGTAATAGGTTTTAAGCAAATAAAGTGGGGGTGGGGCAAAGAATAACAAAAGGGAAGGTGTTAATAGGGCAAAGAGTCACAGAGAATAACTGACCAGAAGGTCATGGAGCAAAGGCAAAGGGTGTGTTAATGGTGTGGTGAAAGACAAAGCGTTAGTGCAGCGTGTGCATCTGTGGCTATCAGGTGAAGACGGGATCAGACTTCAGTGTAATGCCTGTGTGATAGCATAGTCTGCAAAAACTTTGTCTATATTCACTCATGCAGAATGGCCAATGAGAGGAGATAGTGGACAGCATCTGGTGTGGGTGGGAATGGTATATCTTTGTGAGTTAGCACCTTCAGGATTTGTTCAGCCAGAGAGATCACCTGTGCACCAATAACCTGAATCTACATGGCACCTTTAATGTAAAGAATGTACCAGATACCAATCCAGGAGGAGGAGGAAGATTAGGAGGGATGTTCAAAGAGATGGGTTAAGGGAAGATAGCACTGAGTTGCTTTTTGTAAGACCTGATCTGACCGAAAAACTTCTTGGCCATGGGGGTTAAACCATTCTTCCTCTCTCTCCTCCTTTAAGACTTTCTTAAAAGCTACATCTTTGACCAAGCCTGTGCTCATATCACTTTATGTGGCTCAGTAGCAAATTTTGTTTGGTAACATTCCTGTGAAGCACTTTGGGATTACTACATTAAAGGCACGATATCACGCAAATAGTTGTTGTTCAGCACCATCTGAATCAGCAGAATGAAGACAAGGTCACTTTGTCTCTTTAAAGTCAAGAATTTTGGCCCTTCCAGGAGTTGCGGAAAATGAGAGAACCCTCTCCCCACCATACCCCAGGTCCTGTGACTCTCACCAGGGTACACTTGTTGAAACTCCCTGGGGTACAGTTCCTGAAGGTGCTGGCACTCACTAGGGTACAGTTCCCTTGAATCTTGCTTCAGACAGACAATATGTCATTAATTAGTGTTTCTGCTACTTTAGGCACAACAGATCAATAAAGTTGAAACTTCATTCTTACTACTTCTTACAGACTGTTGATTAGAAAGTGGTGAGAACAATGGCAGAGGATTCACTGAGTGAGTTCAGCAAAGCTCCAGGGTCAGGATCACATTACCTTTGTGTTTATCCTAAAGTATTGAACAAGCAAACACCACATGAACACAGATTTAAACAGCTGCTTTTGGGGCAGATGTGGGAGAGGGGAAGGGGGGGGGGGGGGGGGAAAAAGAGAGTGAGAGAGTGTGTGCAAGCGTATGCACGCAAGGAAGGAAGACACTGGACTCGTGAGCTCCAACTCCCAGCACTGAGTGCACAGAGCAGAAATCTAAACAGTAACTGGTGGAATACACAGCCAGAGAAAAGAGTGGTTAAGAATTTCAGCATAAATTCATCAGAATATTCAAAAGGTTGGGGTCGTCATCTGTTCAGATGCTGATGGGCCTGTTGTAGATTTCCACTGTTTGTGGTTTATCTTTTAGTCCCACCTAAAAGAATCCAATTCCATAACTGACTCTTGGGTCTGTGACCCCAACAAACACCTCCGATTAAATGAGCCTCTTTAGGTGAAGCGGGTTCACAGGTGAAGCTCTGTGTAGGGCCTTTTCCGAGATGGACTTACACAGATCAGGGAATTGGACTGCACACCTACACCCCTCCAAAGTATCCAATCCACACTATTTTGTGTTTATTATCTAGCTAAAAACACAAATACAAAACACACTGTAGTCATTCAAACCTCTTACAAAGTGCTGTTTTATATTATTCAGATGAGATATTAATCTCAGAATTGACAAATTAAACAGATAGGCCGTGAAGGCAACAGGAGAAACTCCTCACATAAAAATTCATACCCAGAGCTTGTACATATCTGGGGGAAGGGGTACTGTACAAATACTTTGCCCTCACACTTCTCACAGGATCCTTTTCAAACACTGTCCATGCTCACAGGCTCAAGCATCTTGCTGAAGAGCTGATCTCCATAACACAATAAGTGTTTTCAGCACCTGCCTCTCCCAGCAGTGCAGGCTCTCTCAGACAGTTCAATGACCACTGGTTCCTCACTTGTGACAGTTCCTAATGCAGGAGCCCAGAAATTGTACGTCAGCAGGTCATTCAACTTTGGAGGGGACACAGCTGAACTCGATCCCATTCACACACACACATTAGTCAGTGGTCAATGGATACTGATCAGGAGTAGGAAGCTTGGTAATGTACTGCTGGCAAGTGTCAGAGTGCTGCTGCTGGTGGTCAAGACTGCTGCCGGTGGTCAGACTGCTGCCTTGGAAGTCTCATATTGCTGGCCCTGGGTTGGGTGGCAGTGGAGGTGGTCACAGTGCCATGATGCTGCATGTTAGAATGCTGCCACTGAGGGACAGAGTGCCACCATGTTTTGGCACCAGGTTGGCAGAGAAGACTGCAACTACTACATTGTTCCCATTTGCACCAGAGGATTCACAACTCAAAAAAATCAATCTCCATGTCAGTGGTCATCACCTTTCACAACATAATGCAAGGTGTAGCAGTCAAACATGAGTTCTGTATTCCCACCAGGGGCTGCCAACACATCACTTTCCCTTCCTGGCATATACATTTGGAGACAGCTGCATTTAAATAGCAGCTCATGTCACAGTGAGAAACATAGCAGGCAGGAACTGCAAGAGCGAGGAAACTCAGAATCCAGCACTTGCACGGTGAATTTAACAGACAGTGGAACAGTGACATCCAATAACACCACAAGACACCCGTTATAGATTTATCATTGGTTACACAATGGATGCTCACCCTGCTGTCTGAGCCTATGTCCCCTAAACACACAGAAATGGTACAGAGCCCTGCACTAGGTCAGTGAGGAATTTCCTCCGTTTATTCTCTAGCCTCTGCAGGAAGTTGGACACTCTCTCCTCCCGTTCTCTGCCGTACTTTAGGATCAGTTCCTGTTTGCACTCTGTGCCTCCTGTCTCTCCCACTGTGCCCAACTGCTCCAGCTCCAGCGCACAGGCGAGATCTGCCTCCATCTGCTGACGCCGACACGCTGCCTCGTGTAACAACTTCGCTTTCTGCAAAATAAAAAGCCAACCAGTTTAAGTTCATACATAAAGGTTAGGATATTTAACTATAGCTCATTATGTGCTGGTTTAATCCACTCCCAAGTCACTATTTCGATCCAGTGAGCCGTTGCATATCTAAATGACAGCTTGTAATCAACATTCCCTCTAAAATGTAGTCGTTGTGCATGACCAGTTTTTTCAGTGCACAGTCCCTTTAAAGTTTTTTGCGCCGCCACATACCCATGCAGTTCAGCAGGAATACTGTTTATAAATCCTATAGGGACTGAAACAAGGGAGCCAGCCATCCAGCACAGGGCAGCGCAGACTGTTCCAGCCCAGGAGGATATCACCGCCACTCACCCTCCTTTCTCAGGGGGGTTAGATTCTGAAGCATCAGTGCCTCTATGGAGTTCGATACACCATATACATGAAAACTTAAAGGTGCTGGTTCCTGGGTCCACACGAATCCTCAACTTGTTAAAATGCCATCAGGATCTGGTGTGAAGATAAACACTCAAAGTGCTAAGGAAACAGCCTGTGACCAACAGCTCATGTCATTGTGCACATGGTTAAACTTTGGGCACCATTGTCTAAAACTAGTGCTGTTTGACTCTTGGATTGAGGCAGCTTTGGACGGTGGCTTCTCGTGCAGCTGAGAGAGACCCAGGACAGAGATACACATTTCTACTGCTCCTCACTACCACCCTCTTCCAATAACCCAATACCCCCCACCCTTGCACTGCCTAGGAGAGAAGACCTGGAATGCTGCTTCTCCCCCTGACAAAGATTTAGTGGCAATGTGCCACGTTCCTGACACACCTGCTGCAGGTTTCCACACACTCACCTGAAGGGCAGGATGGTTGACCTGATACTGCAGGATGGCCTGACACAGATTCCAGAAAGAGTATTCTGGCCACAGCACAGGTTGGAACACCAAGCACGAGTGAGAGGTCTGCAAAGGTAAACAATCACCATTTAACTAATGAACAGAGACAGTGACGAAGACACTGAGAAACAATATGAACAGGAAGATTATAAAAGGATACAGGGAAATGGGATTAGATAGTTCCAGCTGTAGAACTAGCACTGGCATGAGGTGATGGGCCAAATGGCCGCTGTGATTTCTATGATTCTATTGATTATGCTTTGATGTATCACTATTCAGCAAGGAGCAGAAGTTCTCCCGGGGACAGGGAGCATTCTTTACAGAACCAACCTTTCAAAAACAAGTCACATTAATGAGCCATTTATTATTCCTTTTTGTGGGATCTTGCTGTGTGAAAATGGCATTCATGTTTCCTTAAATAACACTTTGAAAGTAAATCACTGACTGAAGAGCTTCAGGATGTCCTGAGGACCTGACAAAATGCTGAATAAATGCAAGTTTTCTCTTTCTGCTCGCAATTTAATTTCAGACCATACAACACTTTTCTGCCTGTGAAAGAGAAAGACAGACTAACTAACGTGTCCAAGAGAATCTGCGCTTGCGATGGCCTGACGTCAAATGGTCAAATGTTCACGTGTCTTGCCTCTTTTGGATGTGAATGGCTTGTTATGTATTTCCACATTCGCTGTTCAGTATTTGCAGTAGGGGAAGAGGATAGCATACCAAACATCCCAAACAAAGTAATACTGAATCAGGGATGGGGACTCACCAACATTACTGTAAGCAAAGTAACAGTAATAAAGAAGATAAAGAATGACAAATTCCCAGGACCAGATAGTTTACATCCCAGGATTTTAAAGGAAGTAGGTGAGAAAATTGCAAGATACCCTAACTATGATCTTGCAAAGTTCTCTCAATTCAGGAACGGTTCCTTTAGATTGGAAAATTGCACTTGTCACAGCTATTTAAAAAAGCTGACAGAAGGAAACTAGGGAATTACAGGCCAGTCAACATAACATCTGTTGTTCGGAAATCACTGGAGTCTATAATTAGGGATAGAGTGACTGAACACCTGGAAAACTTTCATCTGATCAGATAGTGCCAGCATGGATTTGTAAAAGGTTGGTCATGCCCGACGAATTTGATTGTATTTTTTAAAGAGGTGACTAAAGTAGTGAACAGGTAAATGTCTATGATTATTTATATGGATTCCAAAAGGCATTTGATAAAATCCTCATAAGAGACTGTTAGCTAAAATTGAAGCTCATGGAATTGAAGACAAATTACTGACCTAGTTAGGAAATTGGCTGAGTGGCAGGAGACATTAGGGGTAATGGGCAAGTGCTTTAATTGGCCAGCTGCGAATAGTGGTATCCCACAAGGAAGTTTGTGTGTTGGGGCCTCAATTATTCACCATATTTGTTAACAACTTAGATGATGGGATACAGAAGCACATATCCAAGGTTGCCGGTGACACAAAGATAAGGTGTCATTGTAAGCAGTATAGATGGAAGCATAAAATTTCAAGATGTTAATAGATCAAGTGAATGGGCAAAACTATGGCAAACAGATTTTAATGTAGACAAGTGTGAAGTCATCCACTTCGGACCCAAAATGTATAGATCAGAATACTTTCTAAATGGTGAAAAGCTAGAAAGAATGAAGATCCAAATAGAATTAGGGTTCTATGTACACAGATCATTAAAATGTCATGGACAGGTACAGAAAATAATCAAAGAGGATAATGGAATGCTGGCTTTTATATTTAAAGGATTGGAATACAAGGGTTAAAAGTCATGCTACAGCTATATGGACATACGATTTAGGAGGAGTAGGCCACTCAATCCCTCGAGCCTTCTCCATCATTCAATAAGTTCATGTCTGAACGGATTACTCCACATTTCCACCTACCCTCGATAACCTTCCACCCCTTTGCTTATCAAGAATCTGTCTACCTCTGCCTTAAAAATATTCAAAGACTCTGATTCCACTGCCTTTTGAGGAAGAGAATTCCAAAGACTCACGACCTTCTGAGAGAAAAAATTTCTCATCTGTCTTAAATGGGTGACCCCTTATTTTTAAACAGTGACCCCTAGTTCGAGATTCTCCCACAAGGGGTAACATCCTTTCCACAAAGCCCTGATTAGACCACATCTGGAGTCCTGTGTTCTTTTTTGGGCATCACACCTTAGGAGGATACATTGGCCTTGGAGGGAATGCAGCACAGATTTACAAGAATGATACCTGGACTCCGAGGGTTAAATTATGAGGAGAGATTAAACAAACTGGGGTTGTAAACATCACATCTCTTTTACTTCATAAGTGTGAAATAATGGCAGTACCTGGTGTGTACTTGCCCTTTGCTTGCAATGTGAGCATTACGAGGGTTCTTTGACAGTGTGGATGTGGATAGGATGTTTCCCCTTGTGGGAGAATCTAGAAGTAGGGGTCACTGTTTAAAAATAAGGGGTTGTCCATTTAAGACAGAGATGAAGAGAAATTTTTTCTCTCAGGGGATCGTGACTCTTTGGAATTCTCTTCCTCAAAAGGCATAGGTAGATAGATTCGTGAAAAGCAAGGGGGTGAAAGGTTATCAGGAGTAGGTGGAAATGTGGAGTAATCAGTTCAGCCATGAACTTACTGAATGGTGGAGCAGGCTCGAAGGGCCGAGTGGCCTCCCCCTGTTCCTAATTCTTATGTTCGTATTCCCTGGAAGTTAGAAGGTTAAGGAGTGATTTATCAAAGATTTCAAGATATTAATTGGAACTGATAGAGTAGCCAGAAACTATTTCTGTTGGTTGGGGAATCTAGGACTAGGGGATATAACCTAAAATCTAGAGCCAGATCTTTTAGGAGTGAGATTAGGAAACAGTTTTACATGCAAAGAATGGTAGAAGTTTGGAACTCTCTTCTGCAAACAACATGAGGCCAATTGTTAATTTTTAATCTGAAGTTGATAGATTTTTGGTAACCAAAGGTATTAAGGGATATGATGAAAAATAGGCATTTGGATCTCATTGAATGGAAGAACTGACGTGAGGGGCTAAATGGCTTTCTCCTGTTCCTATTAAAGCGTGGCTACCCGACCCGAACCCGACCAGACCTGACGACATGTGTCGGGTTCGGGTCAGGTCGTGTCTCTCTTCCAGGTCCAGCATTCGGGCTGGACATGGACAGTGCTGCCTTGCTCCAGGAGGTAATCTTCAAATGAGCATTCAAGACGTCAAGGTGGGAAACGTGCAGTCCAGACTCCGCACTCTGCAGTAAAACCTGGCTACCCGACCAAACCCGACTACATGTGTCAGGTTCAGGTCGGGTCGGGCATTTAAAAAAATTAAAAGGACTCGGGCCCAGGTCGGGTTCGAGTTGGCTGTTGTCTTGCGGTTCCATTAAAAAGTTTACACTAGTTTAACCAGTCTCACTCATTCACAATCAAACCAGCCCACATCTCTCAAATGTGACAAAAAAGCAGATTATGTAAAATAATTTCAGCAAAATTAAAGCTGCAGTTGGTGTGTAATGAGTGTAACTGTTCACACTTGCCCTGAGTTAGTTCATGCACTGGGCTTAGTGTTTAACATCTTCATCATATAACAAAAACCTGGACTGTGCTGTTTCAGCCACACTATTCAGTTTCAGGAGATGGAGCTGTAACCCTAAACTCAGAGCAAACCTGCTCTATAATATTTACACTGCCACATTTCACAGCAACACATCTCTCCTCTGGGATCCTAAACGCCAGCCTCACTGTCTTATGGATATATTTTTACACCTTTAGAAAGAGGGTCAGTGTGCAGGATTGTTAAACCTGAAATATATTTACAGCAGATATTTGTGAACTGGTATAATCGATGGTGTGGATTTTATGATAAATGATTAAAGCAATAGCCCAGTGTTAGCTCCTCACCTGCCACAGCAGGAAGTCACTGAGACGAACCTCCCCAGATGTGCGGATCAGCAGGTCTGGGTCTGGGGAGCTGCTCGAGTACAGACACCTGCTGAGTAGAGGCTCCGAAAGATCACTGCAACACAAAAGGACTCAGATTAATGCTGTGCAATGGGGCAACGGGCCCTGTATAATCTCAATTCCGAGGGGCAGGGCAAAGACCAGCCTCTCCCCAGGCTTGACACTGATTAACACCTTCTGCCCTCCCCAGGTTCGACACTAACCGCTGCCCACCCTCCTCAGGCTCAGCACAGCTGCCTAATCCCTCCCCAGACTCCATTCCAATTAACCCCTCCCCGGACTCAACACTGATTAATTGTCTCCCTTGAGGCTCGACATTGATCAGCCCCCATCTCAGTATGCCCAATGAGGTAACATTACCTGGGCCTCAGTAATCCTTCCTCCACTCCCAGAGCCATCTCACAAACCGCACTGGTGATCTCATGCCGAGAGGTGTAGGCGAAGCACACATTCAGGAAACACCTGCAACACAGTGGAGCAGTTAATGGAACCACATCAGGAGAGAAAAGAGGAGGGAGAGGGCGTCCCACACAGCCGGACCGGGTATCAGTGACACACATACACCCACCCATGGATACACATACACACATGTACACAAACAGAGGCAGACAGACACATGCAGACAAACACACAAACAGAGGCAGACAGACAAACACACAAACAGAGGCACCACACATGCAAACAGAGGCAGACAGACACACATACAGAGTACGGTAGAACTTACTTGTTGTAACTCTGTGTTGCTAGGACTGCCTGTGCAATCAGCTCCTGAATGTCAACAGGCAGCAGGGTCAGATTTCCCAGGACTCTGATACAAACACCATGTTTCTTCAAATTCTCTCTGGAGATTGAAAATAAAAGCAATTCATTTACTGTTAACAAACTCTGCATGGGAACTTTACACTCTATATCCAGGCAAAACCATAATCCAACCAGTCTAACCCTGATTTCACCAGTGTGCATGACATTGTGTCAGCCATGGCTCAGTTGGTAGCACTCTCACCTCTGAGTCAGAAGGTTGTGGGTTCAAGTCCCATGCCAGGATTTTGAACACAGAAATCAAGGCTGACACTCCAGTGCATTACTGAGGGAGTGCTGCACTGTTGGAGGTGCCGTCTTCCAGATGAAATGTTAAACAGAGGCCCTCTCAGGTGCCTGTAAAGATCCAAAGGCACTATTTCGAAGAAGAGCAGGAGAGTTATCCCTCATGTCCTGGCCAATATTTATCCCTCAATCAACATCATTAACACTTTGCTATTTGTGGGAACTTGCTGTGCACAATTTGGCTGCCACATGGATGGAAAATGATGAAATCCTTTGTCAATCTAAATTTAAAATAAGTAAATCAACAAGTTTGATTTTTTTTGCATGGGGAGGGAGGGTGATCTCTTCACTGGTATTTTCAGCACTGTTACTGCATACACGAATACCAAGAGGATTCTGGTTTTAAAGAGGAAGTCCAGAGGTCAGTGGACAGTGATCAGGAGCGGAAACCCTGGCTGATTTCCACTCATTCTAATCCCAAGAGGAGAAGGAACCCCGGCTGATTTCCCCTCTCTAAACCAGGGATCTGTATAGTCCACGGGTGAGTCAGTACCACACCTGAAGGGCTATTGTGATCATTGTTTTTGGATGTCCCCGCCTCCCCTTGGTCCTGGGACCCGCGGTCAGGGGGTGGGGGTGCCTTGGGTCAGGCACAGGGCCCTTGCCAGAATGTTAGTGAAAACACCAGTAATTTGCTCATGCTTTGTTTGTACAATTTGTAGTCATTGAAGCTCTGGCTGTGTGAGAGCGACAACGTGGGGACCCGTTATTAGATTCTGCGTAGTTACTTAATGTTGTTGCAATTTCCTGAAAGCCTACTGTTCCTCAAGGAGTCTTGTGAATTTCTGCCGCGCAAGTTCCATCAGCCCATCCACTTCCTCTTTGGAGCGTTTGAAATTCTCGATACTGAAAGCGTAAACAGTCACCTCTCGGATATTCAGGTTCAAACACCAGCGAAGGGTCTGTAACAAAATGCCAACTTGCCGTCACTTCAAACAGTGTTACACCTCACAGCCCCTCACTCCCCACAGCCCCTCACCCCTTGCATTGCAGTCTTTCCTACCCTACTCCAGATTGTCTTGGATTTCATATCCAACTCCCCATATCTTAGAGAATCTCAGATCCAGGTGAACTGTCAGTAACATATATGATTTTTAGCAGTTGTGAAATTAATAAGATTGTCTGGGAGCATTGAGCTCCTGCCATTTCATTCAAAGAATCATTTTTTTTTATTCATTCATGGGATGTGGGCGTCACTGGCTATGCCAGCATTTATTGCCCATTCCTAATTGCCCTTGAGAAGGTGGTGGTGAGCTGCCTTCTTGAACCGCTGCAGTCCATGTGGGGTAGGTACACCCACAGTGCTGTTAGGGAGGGAGTTCCAGGATTTTGACCCAGCGACAGTGAAGGAACAGCGATATAGTTCCAAGTCAGGATGGTGTGCGACTTGGAGGGAAACTTGCAGGTGGTGGTGTTCCCATGTACTTGCTGCCCTTGTCCTTCTAGTTGGTAGAGGTCACGGGTTTGGAAGGTGCTGTCTAAGGAGCCTTGGTGCATTGCTGCAGTGCATCTTGTAGATGGTACACACTGCTGCTACTGTGCGTCGGTGGTGGAGGGAGTGAATGTTTGTAGATGGGGTGCCAATCAAGCGGGCTGCTTTGTCCTGGATGGTGTCGAGCTTCTTGAGTGTTGTTGGAGCTGCACCCATCCAGGCAAGTGGAGAGTATTCCATCACACTCCTGACTTGTGCCTTGTAGATGGTGGACAGGCTTTGGGGAGTCAGGAGGTGAGTTACTCGCCTCAGGATTCCTAGCCTCTGACCTGCTCTTGTAGCCACGGTATTTATATAGCTACTCCAGTTCAGTTTCTGGTCAATGATAGCCCCTAGGATGTTGATAGTGGGGGATTCAGCGATGGTAATGCCGTTGAATGCCAAGGGGAGATGGTTAGATTCTCTCTTGTTGGAGATGGTCATTGCCTGGCACTTGTGTGACGCAAATGTTACTTGCCACTTATCAGCCCAAGCCTGGATATTGTCCAGGTCTTGCTGCATTTCTACACGGACTGCTTCAGTATCTGAGGAGTCACGAATGGTGCTGAACATTGTGCAATCATCAGCGAACATCCCCACTTCTGACCTTATGATTGAAGGAAGGTCATTGATGAAGCAGCTGAAGGTGGTTGGGCCTAGGACACTACCCAGAGGAACTCCTGCAGTGATGTCCTGGAGCTCAGATGATTGACCTCCAACAACCACAACCATCTTCCTTTGCGCTAGGTATGACTACAGCCAGCGGAGGGTTTTCCCCCTGATTCCCATTGACCTCAGTTTTGCTAGGGCAGTTTTTACGGCACAGAAGGAGGCCGTTCGGCCAATCGTGTCTGCACCAGCACTCCGAATGAGCAGTTCACCGAGTGCCACTCCCCTGCCTTCTCCCAGTAACCCTGTACATTGTTCCTTTGCAGATAACAGTCTAATTCCCTTTTGACTGCCTCGATTGAACCTGCCTGCACCACACTCTCGGGCAGTGCATTCTGACCTTTTCCTCATGTCGCTTTTGCTTCACTTGCCAATTACTTTAAATCTGTGCCCTCTCGTTCTTGATCCTTTCATGAATGGGAACAGTTTCTCCCTATCTAGTCTGTCCAGACCCCTCATGATTTTGAATACCTCTATCAAATAGGCGGCACAGTGGCGCAGTGGTTAGCACCGCAGCCTCACAGCTCCAGGGACCCGGGTTCGATTCCGGGTACTGCCTGTGTGGAGTTTGCAAGTTCTCCCTGTGTCTGCGTGGGTTTTCTCCGGGTGCTCCGGTTTCCTACCAAAAGACTTGCAGGTTGATAGGTAAATTGGCCATTATAAATTGTCACTAATATAGGTAGGTGGAAGGGGAATATAGGGACAGGTGGGGATATTTGGTAGGAATATGGGATTAGTGTAGGATTAGTATAAATGGGTGGTTGATGGTCGGCACAGACTCGGTGGGCCGAAGGGCCTGTTTCAGTGCTGTATCTCTACTAAAACGAACCAATTCACATTTCTCCATATTGAACTTCATCTGCCACTTGTCCACCCATTCCAACAACTTTAAATGTCCTTTTGAAGTTGTACACTATCCTCCTCACAGTTCACAATGCCTCCAAGTTTTGTATCATCTGCAAATTTTGAAATTGTGCCCTGTACATCAAGGTCATTAATATACATCAGGAAGAGCAAGGGTCCCAACAATGACCCCAGGGAACTCCACTACAAACCTTCCTCCAGCCCGAAAAACATCCATTAATCACTACTTTGTTTCCTGTCACTCAGCCAATTTTGTATCCATGTTGCTACCGTCCCTTTTATTCCCTGAGCAATAACTTTGTTCACAAGTCTGTTGTGCGGTACTGTATCAAATGCCTTCTGGAAGTTCATGTCCAACACATCAACAGCACTGCCCTCATCAACCCTCTCGTTACCTCTTCAAAAAAACTCCAGCAAGTTAAACATGATTTTCCCTTGACAAATCCATGCTGGCTTTGCTTAATTAACCCGCATTCATCCATATGCCTATTAATTTTGTCCCAAATTATTGTTTCTAGAAGTGTCCCCACCACCAAAATTAAACTGACTGGCCTATAGTTGCTGGGTTTATCTTTACACCCTTTTTGAACAAAGGTATAACATTTGCAATTCTCCAGTCATCTGGCACCACCGGAGTCTAAGGAAGACTGGCAAATTACAGCCAATGCTTCTGCAATTTCCACTCTCACTTCCCTCAGTATTCTTGGATGTATCTCATCTGGTCCTGGCGCTTTATCAACTTTACGTATAGACAGCCTATCTAAAATCTCCTTCTTAACACCTTTGAATCCTTCTAGTATATTAATTACCTCCTACTTCACTGTGGTCTGGGTAACATCTTCTTCCTTAGTAAATACAGATGCAAAGTATTAATTTAGTACCTCAGCTATTCCCACTGCCTCCATGTGTAAACCCCCTTTTTGGTCCCTAATTGGGCCGACTCCTTCTTTTACCACCTTTTTACTATTCATATGTCTATAGAAGACTTTGGTATTCCCTTCTATTTTAGCCGCCAGTGTCTTTGCATACACCCTCTTTATTTCTCTTATCTATCTCTTCATTTCCCCTCTGAAGCTTCTATATTCAGCCTGGTTCTCCATTGTATTGTCCACCTGACATCTGTCATAAGCACACTTTTTCTTCTTCATCTTAATCTCTATCTCTTTTGTCATCCACGGAGCTCTGGATTTGTTTGCCCTATCTTTCCCCTTCAAGGGAATATACCTTGACTGTGCCTGAAATATCTCTTCTTTGAAGGTAGTCATTGTTCAGCTACCATTTTTCCTGCCATCCTTTGATTCCAATTTATTCGGCCCAGGTCCATTCTTACCCCATTGAAGTTGGCTTTCCCCCAGTTAATTATTCTTACTCTAGATTTTTCAGTGTCCTTTTCCACAGCGAACCTAAATCTTATGATACAACAGGTTGTCCAACCTTTCACATTACAATTTTTGTCTTACATTAGTGGGGGGGGGGGGGGGGGGGGGTGGGCAGTGAGACAATTTTGGAAAGATAAAGGCATTAAAAATTTATCTTACTATCAAAACAACAGCAAATATGCATTTTTGTGAAGAAGCTTTAAATGAGAATATTAATTTACTGACTTACTTTCTCATCACTATGTTGGACACTGATTTAGTGCGATACCTGGCCTTTTTTTGCTTGCACAAGTAGTCAATGTCTGCCCGCATACCCGTTGTAGCAATGCGGAGTATTCCAATAGATATCCATCTGTCAGGAGTGATCTTGATCTCTCTCTCGTCGCTCCCTGTGTTTCCCCCTCTCTGTGTTGTTCCCCCACTCTTTGTGTCGGCCTTGCTCTGTGTCACCCCCCATCCCCCCTTTTCTCTCTCTGTCCCCCTCTATCTGTCTCTGTATCTCTCTCTCTGTTTTCCCCTCCCTCTCTCTCTGTCCCCCTCTCTGTTTTTCTCTCTCTCTACGTTTCTCGCCCCCCTTTCTCTCTCTGTTTCCCCCACCCTCCGTTCTCTCTCTTTCTCTGTTCCCCTCTCTCTGACAATTGCAGGGAGCGCTTTTTAAAAAAGTCAAAAAACCTTGAATCTGTCCTAAGTTGGGAAGCGCATTCCTGCTTCAGCAGCTATCAGCTGTGAAACTGACAGTGCAATGTTTTTAAAAAGGCAGGTCTGCAAGAAGATGACAAAGGGAAATTTCCCATCTCCAGTCATGAATCCCTGATGAGGATGAGGAACGGCCCTGGGTACAGTTTACACCCATAGGCCAGATGGGAACCTTTGGCGGGCTGGATCCTGGCCCGCGGGCCCTATGTTGGACAACCCTGTGATATAATGATCACTGTACCCCAAGTATTCTCCTACTAATATTTGATCCACTTGGCCCACCTCATTCCCAGGAACCAGCCCAGCAGTGTCTCCCCTCTAGTTAGACAGGAAACATACTGCTGTAAAGTCATAGAGTTATACAGCACAGAAACAGGCCCTTTGGCCCATCGTGTCTGTGCTGGCCATCAAGCACCTATCTATTCTAATCCTATTTTCCAGCACTTGGCCCGTAGCCTTGTATGTTATGGCGTTTCAAGTGCACAGCTAAATACTTCTTAAATGCTGTGAGGGTTCCTGCCTCTACCCCTTCAGGCAGTGTGTTCCAGATTCCAACCACCCTTTGGGTGAAATTTTTTTTCCTTAAATCCCCTCTAAAACTCAAGCCCCTTACCTTAAATCTATGACCCCTGGTTATTGACCCCTCCGCTAAGGGAAAACGTTTCTTCCTATCTATCCTATCAATGCCCCTCATAATTTTGTATACCTCAATCAGGTCCCCCCTCAGTCTTCTCTGCTCTAAGGAAAACAACCCTGGCCTATCCAGTCTCTCTTGATAGCTGAAATGCTCCAGCCCAGGCAACATCCTGATGAATCTCCTCTGCACCCTCTCCAGTGTAATCACATCCTTCCTATAGTGCCCAGAACTGTACACAGTACTCCAGCTGTGGCCTAACTAGTGTTTTTTACAGCTCCATCATAAACTCCCTGCTCTTACATGCTATGCCTCAGCTAATAAAGGCAAGTATCCCATATGCCTTCCTAACCACCTGTGCTGCTGCCTTCAGTGATCTGTGGACAAGTACACCAAGGTCCCTCTGACGCTCTACTTCCTAGGGTCCTACACCCATTGAATATTCCCTTGCCTTGTTAGTCTTCCTAAAATGCATCACCTCACACTTCTCAGGATTAAATTCCATTTGTCACTGCTCTGCCCATCTTACCAGCCCATCTATATTGTCCTGTGATCTAAGGCTTTCCTCCTCACTATTTACAACACCAATTTTCATGTCGTCTGCGAACTTACTGATCATACCTCCGATATTCACATCTAAATCATTAATGTACACTACAAACAGCAAGGGTCCCAGCACCGATCCCTGTGGTACACCACTGGTCACAGGCTTCCACTCACAAAAACAACCCTCGACCATCACCCTCTGTCTCTTGCCACTAAGCCAATTTTGGATCCACTTTGCCAAATTGCCCTGGATCCCATGGGCTCTTACTTTCTTAACCAATCTCCCATGCGGGACCTTATTAAAAGCCTTACTGAAGTCCATGTAGACTACATCATGCTTTACCCTCATCTACACATCTAGTCACCGCCTCGAAAAATTCAATCAAGTTTGTTAGACACGACCTCCCCCTGACAAAGCCATGCTGACTATCCCTGATTAATCCCTGCCTCTCCAAGTGGAGATTAATTGTGTCCCTCAGAACTTTTTCCAATAGTTTCCTACCACTGATGTTAGACTCACTTGCCTGCAATTACCTGGTTTAACCCTGCTACCCTTCTTGAATAATGGTACCACATTCACTGTCCTCCAGTCCTCTGGTACCTCTCCAGTGGCCAAAGAGGATTTGAAGATTTTTGTCAGAGCCCCTGCTATCTCCTCCCTTGCCTCACATAACAAACTGGGATACATCTCATCTGGGCCTGGGGATTTATCCACTTTTAAGCCCACTGAACAGCTAATACTTCCTCCCTTTCAATGCTAATTTGTTCAAGTATATCACAATCCTCCACCCTGATCTCTACACCTACATCATCCTTCTCCATAGTGAACACAGATGAAAAGTAATCATTTAAAACCTCACCTATGTCCTCCGGCTCCACACACAGACTGTCACTCTGGTCCCTAATGGGCCCTACTCTTTCCCTGGTTATCCTCTTGCCAGATTTTCCCTTATCTTGCCCACCAGTGTTTTTTCATGTCCCCTCTTTGCTCTCCTAATTACTTTTTATTTTAAGTAGCCCACCCCCCCCACCCCCCCACCACACTTTCTATACTCCTCTAGGGCCTCCGTTGTTTTCAGCGCTTTGAATCTGCCATAAGCCTCCTTTTTTTTCCCTTATCCAATCCTCTATATCCCTTGACATCCAGGGTCCCTGGACTTGTTGGTCCTACCCTTCACCTTTACGGGAACACGTTGGCCCTGAACTCTCACTATTTCCTTTTTGAATGACTCCCACTGGTCTGATGTAGACTTTCCTACAAGTAGCTGCTCCCAGTCCACTTTGGCCAGATCCTGTTTTATCATATTGAAATAGGCCTTCCCCCCCCATTCAGAACTTTTATTTCTTGTCCCTCTTTGTCCTTTTCCAAAACTACCCTAAATCTTAGAGTTATGGTCATTATCCCCGAAATGCTCCCCCACTGACTTCTACCACTTGTCTGGCTTCATTCCTCAGGATTAGGTCCAGTACTGCCCCTTCTCTTGCAGGACTTTCTACGTGCTTTCAAAAAGCTCTCCTGTATGCACTTTAAGAATTCCGCTCCCTTTAAGCCTTTTGAACTAAGACCATCCCAGTTGATATTGGGGAAGATGAAATCCCCGACTATTATTACCCTATTATTTTTACACCTCTCTGAGATTTGCCTATATAACTGCTCCTCTATCTCTCCCTGACTGTTTGGAGGCCTGTAGTACACTCCCAGCCAAGTGACTGCCTCCTTTTTGTTTTTAAGTTCTACCCATATGGCCTCATTTGAGGAACCTTCTAAGATATCATCCCTCCTTACTGCAATAATTGACTCCTTGAACAACAGTGCAATGCCACCTCCTCTTTTACACTCTCCCTTGTCACGCCTGAAGATTCTATACCCTGGAATATTGAGCTGCCAGTCCTGCCCTTCTCCCAACCACGTCTCTGTGATAGCAATAATATCATATTCCCATGTGTTAATCGACGCCCTCAATTCATCTGCCTTACTAGTAAGACTCCTTGCGTTAAAATAGATGCAATCCAGTCTTGCATTATTCGCTTGTGCCTTAACAGGTCTATATTTGCCCTGCCTTCCAGACTGACTCAGTTTTTCTTCTATATTTGACTGTGCATCACCCCCTACTGTACCTCCACTCTGTATCCCACCCCCCTGCCAAATTAGTTTAAACCCCCCACCAACAGCACTAGTAAACCTCCCAGCAAGGATGTTGGTCCCGTTCCGGTTCAGGTGCAACCCGTCCAACTTGTACAGGTCCCACCTTTGCCAGAAACAGTCACAGTGATCCAGGAAACTAAAGCCCTCCCTCCTGCACCATCTCATCAGCCACACCTTCACCTGCTCTATCCTCCTATTCCTATACTGACTAGCACGTGGCACCGGGAGTAATCCAGAGATTACAACCTTTGAGGTCCTGCTTTTTAATCTGCTACCTAGCTCCCTAAATTCTTGTTGCAGGACCTCATCCCTCTACCTATGTCGTTGGTACCAATGTGTAACACGACCTCTGACTGTTCACCCTCCCCCTTCAGAATGTCCTGCAGCTGCTCCATGACATCCTTGACCCTAGCACCAGGGAGGTAACATACCATCCTGCAGTCACATTTGCAGCCACAGAAATGCCTATCTGTACCCCTTACAATAGAATCCCCTATCACTATAGTTCTCCCACTCTTTTTCCTCCCCTCCTATGCAGCTGAGCTACCCGTGGTGCCACACACTGGGCTCTGGCTGCATTCCCGAGAAGCTATCTCCCCCAACAGTATACAGTGTAGAAAATTTTCCTGAACACACTCTAGGAAGTCTTGTCAATTTACTGAAGTCAAGCCTAAATGTAAAAATAAATTCACAGCATTGCAGCTGCCCAGACTGTATCCCAAGGGAGACGTGCAGTTTGGGAGTATCCCAAACAGAAGTGTTCATAAGCCAGATGTTTTGATTTAAAACAAAGCCCCTCCGTGCCACCTGAATGGAAAGAAGTAACTCTTTGATGCTTCAGCAAGGAAAAGGAATAAGCACTTGGGATGTGAAAGTGATACATGATTGTAGCCTATTACCTCAGCCAGCTTCTCAAACCCCTGGGAGTGGCCCTGCTCTCTCTCCACTCGACATTTCTGTGCATAGCGTCGATTCCCATCCATGATGAAGGCCACATGCTCAGGCATTGGACCAACCTGCAGAACAGGATTACATATGCTTAGAACTGTCTACTGTAGAAAGACTAATTATTCAGATTCTTCTGGTATAGGGCAACACACCAAACAGTGAGGAGACAAATCATTGTTTTGGTCAACCAAAACAATTACTGAGCTCCAGAATCTCCAAAGCAACCAGCTGGGGTTTTTGTTTGCCCGTTATGGAGTGCACACTCTTTTCCCTCCATCCGTCCCCACCCCAAGCGAAGGGACATAGCCCTTATGGATGCAAGGTTTAGGTGGTTAGCAATGGACATGGTTCCCCCACCCCCATACTGCAAACAGTACTGTTGGAGTTTAACAAGCTGAAACTTTGCAGCCTATCAGCATAGGCACACTCCCCACTTGTGCACACTCTGCTCATCAAGGCATTGGACTGCAGGAATATCAGATGAAATTGAAAGGCAACAGAGCAGCAGATCACAGTATGGCCTGGTGAGAAGGAAGAGAATAAAAATGGAAAGTGTCAGCCTGGACTACACGCACACCAGGCTGGTGACAGTGCAAATAAAACTTACATCTTATAAAGTCAATTTGGAACATCTATGCTGTGTGTGAATTGCAGAATTTAAGTTTAGTTTATGACGATCTCCTCACATCATTAAAGAACTGTTAGCATCTGGAGCTAGGAACACAAAGAAGCACATAGCTCCTGCTAAAAGTGAAGACATTGTGAGGAGTATATCCTCAATTACATGTATAGGAGGCTGTACTAACAGAAGCTGGACGCAGAAATCCACAGCAGATACAATGACTGTACTTTTCTGGGAGTGTTTTTCCCATAGGGTCAGGCTGCCCAGAGACTAAATTGAGAGTCTGACCCAAATGAACACAGAAGCCTCTCTGAGAAACAGATAACTGTAACTGGTCAGTGACCATCAACTTGAGTACAGAGAGGTAAAGCAACGGGTGGATGTGCAACAAGAAATTTGAAGTTTATTGTAAAAAGCTAGATTTCCTTATCATCTGGTTTTCCCAAGTTGTAGCTCGCTCCCCCCGCCCACCAAATTTGCCTTCCCTTTGAAGATAAATGAATATAATTACCTTTAAAATGGATGCACACAGCCTCTCTACAGGGTTCAGCTCTGCCTCCTGGATCCAAGACATTCTCAGGGGTTGGATGCTCTTCACTGCAGAGACAGACCTGGCAGGAGTCTATAAAATGGGAGAGGAGTAGATTATGAAGATCAGCTGGTCCATTCGTTCTCACCAATGCCTCCAGGTTTCCTGCAGCAAGTAGCAACACACAAGGTTGGAGAAAAGCCCTTCAGTGCCAGAGGAACTGAGTGACTTTTCTCTGAAGGGAGGCCCAGAAGTATCATAATCAATTCTTACAACTGGCAGAAGTAATTTGAGCTCTCCAACATCACTGTCAATTTATGTTACATGGAATGTTGTGTACAATTCTGGGCACCACACTTTAGGATGGTCAAGGCCTTGCAGAAGATATAGAGGAAATTTACCAGAATGATACCAGAGATAAGAGGTTTCAGGTATATGAGAGATCGGAGAAGCTGGCATTGTACTCCTTGGAGCAGCCAAAGTTAAGGGGACATTTAATAGAGGTGTTCAAAATTGAGACATTTTAATAAAGCAAGGGGGAAAAACAGTTTCCTCTGGCAAGTGGCTCAGTAAACAGAGGTCATAGATTGAAAATAATTAGCCAAATAAGTCAAGGAGAAATTAGAAGATATTTTTCCCCACACGGAGGGTGATCCGGAATGCATTCCTGAAAGGGTGCTGGAGGCAGATTCCATTGGAACTTCCAAAAGGCAATCAGACATGTACTTCAAGAGGATTAATTTGCAGGATTATGGGGATAAAACTGGGTTATGGAACTAAATTGGGCAGTTCTTTTAAAGAGCCAGCACAGGTAAAACAGTCTGAATGAGCTCCTTCTGCGCTGTATGATTTTATAATCATGTCCAGCAGAGCACCAGGCAATTCAACCAAACAGGTCTATGCTGGTGTTTACGCTTCCCTATTCATCTCACCCTAATACCATAACCTTCTATTCCTTTCCCCCTCATGTGTTTCCATTAGATCAATTTCCCCTTTGGTGCATCTACACTATTCACCCAACAACTTCTTGTGAGCAAGTTCCACATTCTAACACAAAAGCAATATTCTGCAGCTGCTGGAAATCTGAGAAAAACAAGAAATGCTGGAAATTTAGTATTTCTTGTTTTCATTCCAATTCTAACCGCTCTCTGCGAAAAGAGGTTTCTCCTGAATTTCTTATTAGATTTATTATCGACTATCCTATTTATGATATTCGGTTTTGGTCGTCTCACAAATGGGAACATTTTCTCTCCGACTCCCCTATCAAACCCCTTCATAACCTTGAAGAACTTCAACTAGCAAGTCATCACTGAGCCTTCTCCTGAACTTCAACCTTTATCTAGCCCCACCCACATGCTGTTCGGATCCAATCAGATGCCAGACACCAGACAACCTCCCTCCGATTGACAGTAGACCAAGCCAATAAGAAACAGCAACGTCACCCTCCTCGCTCAAACTGCCAATCAGCCAAGCACAAGGTTGAGCTCTAGGCTTAAGCGAAGCTGCCGTGCGGTATATTCCTCGGTCTCCCATCCTCTTCCCCCGATATACCAATCCCAGACCCCATTCCGCCGGTCTCCCAGTATCGGCCTCCGACTCACTAAGTTCCCAGTGGCCTCACTGCAACAAGCGCGGGGCTCCAGCCGCCACCTACGTGGTCACGTCATCGATGCAGCAACAGCGCGCCTGCGTCAACCGCTCCACCACCTCCCTGCTGATATCATTCCGCGGGCTCCATTTATTACTTTCAATTTGCAAACATTATTTTTTTTTAAATCACAGTTTGCGAATCACTGATGATCAGGAAAGTAAAATTCTGCTGTGATCCAATAAGCGTTTACTTAACGTCGAAACGTTTTATCATTTAGTTGTGGACCTATTTTCTATGGGAGTTTGTTTCAGAAATCAAGGCGTTAGCCGGTGCCTGTGTGACCGGCTGAGAATTAAAGTGCTAGTTGTTGCTTAAGGGGGAGGAGTACTTCAAATATCCATCGGTCTACATTTATAATCATAACATCTACTGGGGCAGTGCACATTTCTTTGCCTCTGATGACAGTTTAGTACCAGTTATGCCTGTCGGTGACACTGTGATGGGATGTTTCGCAGAATTGTTACAGTGTAGAAGGGGGCCATTCGGCCCATCGTGTCTGCACCGGCTCTCCGAATGAGCAATTCACCTAATGCCAGTTCCCCCGCCGCCTTCCCATAACCCTGCACATTCAATGTCTTGGTGTCACAGGTTGCTAGTCACACACACATTGGCATCCCACATAGCCCAGTGTCCAGGGAGGGCCAGAAGAAACATTTCCTGATCTATAGTGTAAAACTGAAGGGAAATAGTAATGTCAGTTAACTCATCCGACTCTCTCCCCACCGCCCCCATTCATCCGCTTCTGTCCCTCCCCATATAATCTTTGCAGCTGCTGTTGGTATTATTTTCTTTAGTTATTTCCTACTCCCATTGAACCTCAGCATCTTTAAAGTATTTAATTGTATTTGAAAAGTGTTACGGCATTTGTGAGATACAGCAAAACCTGGATAACATTTAGGCTTAGGCTGAGAAGTGGCAAGAAACATTTGTGTCACACAAGTGTCAGGCAATGACCATCTCCAACAAAAGAGAATCTAACCATGTTCCCTTTATGTTCAATGGCATTACCAATGCTGAATTCCCCCATCAATATCCTGGGGGTTACCATTGACCATATAAATATTGTGGCTCCAAGGGTAGGTCAGAGGCTGGGAATTCTGCAGCGAATAACTCACCTCTTGTATCCCCAAAGCCTGTCCACCATCTACAAGTTACAAGTGAGGAATGTAATGGAATATTCTCCACTTTCCAAGATGAGTGCAGCTCCAATAATACTTAAACGCTCAACACCATCCAAGACAAAGTAGCCTGCTTGATCAGCACACCATCCACCACTTTAAATTTTCACTCCTTCCACCACTAACACACTGGGTCTTGTCTCACCGGCAGGACAGACACACGAGAGGTGTCGGCACTGTGGTATACAGTTGGGAGGGAGTCCGCAACATTGATTCTGGACCCTATGAAGTCTCATGGCATCAGGTCAAACAATGGGCAAAGAAACCTCCTGCTGATTAGCACCTACTGCCCTCCCTCAGCTGATAAATCAGTACTCCTCCATGTTGAACACCAGTTGGAAGAAGCATTGAGGGTGGCAAGGGCACAGAATGTACTCTGGTTGGAAGACTTCAATGTCCATCAACAAGAGTGGCTCGGTAGCACCACTATTGACCGAGCTGGCAGAGTCCTGAAGGACATAGCTGCCAGACTGGGCCTGTGGCAGGTGGTGAGGGAACCAACAAGAGGGAAAAACCTACTAGACCTTGTCCTCACCAATTTACCTGTCGCAGAGGCATCTGTCCATGACAGTATTGGTAGGAGTGACCACTGTACCGTCTTTGTGGAGACCAAGTCCCATCTCAACACTGAGGATACCCTCCATCGTGTTTTGTGGTCCTACCATCGTGCTAAATGGGATAGATTCAGCACAGATCTGGCAGCTCAAAATTGGGTATCCATGAGGCGCTGTGGACCATCAGCAGTAGCAGAATTGTTTTCAACCACAACCTGTAACCTCATGACTCAGCATATCCCTCACTTTACCATTATCATCAAGCCAAGGGATGAATAATAGAGTGCTGGAGAGCATGCCAAGAGCAACACCAGGCATACCTAAAAATGAGGTGTCAACCTGGTGAAGCTACAACATAGGACTACTTGCACGCCAAAACAGTGGAAGCAGCACATAATAGACAGAGCTAAGTGATCCCACAACCAACAGATCAGAACAAAGCTCTGTAGTCCTGCCGTATATAGTCGTAAATAGTGGTGGACAATTAACAATTAACCGGAGGAGGAGGCTCTACAAATATCCCCATTCTCAATGATGGGGGAGCCCAGCACATCAGTGCAGTGGAAAAGGCTGAAGCATTTGCGACCATCTACAGCCAGAAGTGCCGAGAGGATGATCCATCTCGGCCTCCCCCTGAGATCCCCAGCATCATAGATGCCAATCTTCATCAGATTCAATTCATTCCACGTGATATCAAGAAACAGCTGAAGGCATCGGATACTGCAATGGCCATGGACCCTGACAACATCCCAGTTGCAGTACTGAAGACTTGTACCGCAGAACTAGCCATGACCCTAGCCAAGCTGTTTCAGTACAGCTACAATGTGGAAAATTAACCAGGTATGTACTGTCCACAAAAAGCCGGACAAATCCAATCTGGCTAATTTCTGCCCTACTCTCGATTATCAGCAAAGTGATGGAAGGTATTGTCGACACTGCTTTCAAGAGCCACTTAAACAGCAATAACCTGCTCACCAATGCTCAGTTGGGGTTCTGCCAGGGCCACACGGCTCCTGAATTCATTACAGCCTTGGTCCAAACACGGACAAAAGAGCTGAACTCAAGGGGTGAGGTGAGAGTGACTGCCCTTAATATTAAGGCAGCATTTGACCAAGTATGGCATCAAGGAGCCCTAGCCAAATTGAAGTCAATGGGAATCTGAGGTAAACTGTTCACTGGTTGGAGTCATACCTAGCACAAAGGAAAAATTTTGTGGTTGTTGGAGACCAATCATCTCAGTGTTGAGTGTGGGAAAATGGCGCACTGACACGGAACACAAAAGTCCGAGTGTATCAAGCCTGTGTCCTCAGTACCTTGCTCTATGGCAGCGAGGCCTGGACAACGTATGTCAGCCAAGAGCGACGTATCAATTCATTCCATCTTCGCTGCCTCTGGAGAATACTTGGCATCAGGTGGCAGGACCATATCTCCAACACAGAAGTCCTCGAGGCGGCCAACATCCCCAGCTTATACACACTACTGAGTCAGTGGCGCTTGAGGTGGCTTGGCCATGTGAGCCGCATGGAAGATGGCAGGATCCCCAAGGACACATTGTACAGCGAGCTCGTCACTGGTATCAGACCCATCGGCCGTCCATGTCTCCGCTTTAAAGACGTCTGCAAACGCGACATGAAATCCTGTGACATTGATCACAAGTCGTGGGAGTCAGTTGCCAGCATTCGCTAGAGCTGGCGGACAGCCATGAAGGCGGGGCTAAAGTGTGGCGAGTCGAAGAGACTTAGCAGTTGGCAGGAAAAAAGACAGAGGCGCAAGGGAAGAGCCAACTGTGTAACAGCCCCGACAATCAAATTTTTCTGCAGCACCTGTGGAAGAGCCTGTCACTCTAGAATTGGCCTTTTTCGCCACTCCAGGCGCTGCTCCACACACCACTGACCACCTCCAGGCGCTTACCCATTGTCTCTCGAGATAAGGAGGCCAAAGAAGTAGGTTGGAGTCATATCTAGCACAAAGGAAAATGGTTGTGGTTGTTGGAAACCAATCATCTCAGCCCCAGAGCATTACTGCAGAAATTCTTCAGCGTAGTATCCTAGGCCCAATCATCTTAAGCTGCTTCATCAATGCCCTTCCCTCCACCATAAGGTCAGAAGTGGGGATGTTCGCTGATGATTGTACAATGGTCAGTACCATTCATAACTCCTCAGATACTGAAGCAATCCATGTCCATATGCAGCAAGACCTCGACAACATTCAGGCTTGAGCAGAAAAGTGACAAGTAACATTCGCGCCACACAAGTGCCAGGTAATGACAATCTCCAACAAGAGAGAATCTAACTATCTCCCTTGACATTCAACGGCATTACCATCGCTGAATGCCCTACCTTCAACATCCTGGAGGTTACCATTGACCACAAACTGAACTGGAGCAGCCACATAAATACAGTGGCTACAAAAGAAAGTCAGAGGCTGGGAGGCGAGTAACTCACCTCCTGACTCCCCACCATCTACAAGGCACAAGTCAGGAGCGTGATGGAATACTCTCCACTTGCCTGGATTAGTGCAGTTCCAACACTCAGGAAGTTTGATACCATCCAGGACAAAGCAGCCCACTTGATTGGCTCTCCTTCCACCACCTTCAACGTTCACTCCCTCCACCGCCGATGCACTGCAGCAACTCACCACACCTCATTTGACAGCACCTTTCAAACCCGCGGCCTCTACCATCTAGAAGGACAAGGGCAGCAGACACATGGGAACAGCACCATCTGCAAGTTCCTCTCCAAGCCACACACCATTCTGACTTGGAAATATATTGCCATTCCTTCACTGTAGGTGGATCAAAATCCTGGAACACCCGAGCTAACAGCACTGTGGATCTACCTGCACCAAAAAGACTGCAGCGGTTCAAGAAGGCAGCTCATCACCACCTTCTCAAGGGCAATTAGGGATGGGCAACAAATGCTGGCATTGCCAGCGACGCCCACATCCCATGAAAACAAATTTTAAAAATCTACAAGATGCACTGCAGCAACTCGCCAAGCCTCCTTCGACAGCACCTTCGAAGCCTCTCACCACCTAGAACAAGGGCAGCAGATGCATGGGAACACCACCACCTGAAAATTCCCCTGCAAACCACGTAACATCCTGACTTGGAACTTTACTGACGTTCCTTCGTTGTTGCCAGACCAAAATCCCAGAACTCCCTCCCTAACAGCACTGTTCGTGTACCTACACCACTTGGATCGCAGTGGTTCAAGAAGACAGCTCACCAGCACCTTCTCAAGGGCAATTAGGGATCGGCATCGCATGCTGCCCTTTTCAGCAATGCTCATTAATGAATAAAAAATAGTGACAAAGTGCTGTATATAAAGGTTGGACTGTCTTAAAGCAGGCTGTAGTGCTACCATTTATTTTACTTGAGCAGTTGCAGTTAGTCTGCTGTGGAACTTTAAGACAGAGCATCACTACTCAGAAATGCAAAGGTTCGAAGCTGAAACCCACGTTCTGCAGTAAGGCTCATGTGGAGCCTAAACACTGCCATGGACCAGTTGGATCAAATGGCCAGATTCTGTACTATACATTCTAGGTAATGCAACTTGGCAAGTGGAATGGCTACAGTCTGTGCAAGTGGGGTGCTAAAAGGTTTGTTAGATTGAGATTAAATAGCACTGTCATAGCTCAAGTACTGGTCCATGCTCCCAATGGTACAGGTGATGTTTGACATGTCTTCAAGTTCTCTCCGTGTATCCCAAAGAGCTTTTGCACATGATGATGTGCTTCAATCCCACTGTGATAAAACTATTTCTGAAAAGACTGGCAGTGTGCAAATATCTACATATCTCACAAAGGTTGGAAAAGCACATGAACAGCAGGAATATCATCAGATTCAGGGGTGGGAAATCACTAAATGAGAAAATGAGTAAGGAAAAAGATTGTGTATAAAATGCCATTTACTGTATGTTGATCATCAGTGTGACACGTGAATTTAGAAATCAGTTATTCTGTAATTTGTTACTTTGACAATATATTTACAAGGCGTGACACAACCTGGTTCATGTTCAAGTGTTGTGATATGTGGTGGACAGCAGGTGATCAGAATTGGCACCTGCAGAGCCAGGGTAAGAGAATCCACATTGTCAGCTCAGTGTTCTAAAATCTCACTGCTCCTTCCCATTCTACCTGTTCCGCAGCTCCCACTGGTGGCAGTCTGTCTCATTGTCTGGAAAGCCAGTTTCAGTCGTTCATAGTCCCCCAACCCTGCACAGCCCGCCTCTACCTCCTTCCCAAGAATCATAAACAGGATTGCCCTGCTAGACCCATCATTGCAGCCTGTTCTTGCCCCACAGAACTGATTTCTTCCTATCTCAACTCTTTCTTTCTGCCATTGTCCAGTCTCTTCCCACCTGCATCTGTGACTCTTCCAATGCCCTCTGCCACTTTTAAGTTTCCTAGCCCTTACCATCTCCTGCCCATGAAGGACGTCCAATCCCTCTACACCTCTGTCCTCCACCAGGCCAGCCTTAACGCTCTCCCCTTCTTCCCTGGACAGGGGCCCAACCAGACCCTATCCACCACCACCCTCCTCTGCCTGGCTGAATGTTCTCACATTGAACAACTTCTCCTTTGAATTCACTCACTTCCTCTAAATAAAAAGGACCCGTATGGGTCCCAGTTATGCATGCCTTTTCGTGGGATATATGATAAATTCTTTGTTCCAGTCCTATTCGGGTCCCTTCCCTCACCTTTTACCAATATATTAATAACTGTATCGGTTTCATTTCTTGCTTTCACCCTGACTGAAAAGATTCATCAACTTTACTTCCAATATCCACCCTCCCTCTTCTTCACATGGTTTATTTCTGACTCTTCCCTTCCCTTTAATTCCTCTGTCTCCATTTTGGGGATAGACTATTGACCAATATCCACTAGAAGCCTACAGCTACCATGACTACACTTCCTCCCATCCCACTTCCTATAAGGACTTTATTCCGTTCTCCCAGTTTCTCCATCTCCATCACATCTGTTCTGATGATGCCACCTTCCATACCATTGCTTCCAATATGTCTTCCGTTTTCCTCAACCAAGGATTCATCTCCACCATGGTGGAAAAGGCCCTCGACTGTGACCATCCCATTTTACACACTTTTGCTTTCACTCCTTCTCCTTCCTCCCAGAACTACGATTGGGTTCCCCTTATTCTCACCTTCTACCACACCAACCTCTACATTCAACAGATCATCATCCACCCTTTCCATCACCTGCAGCACGATGCCACCACAAAACATGTCTTCACCACCCCTCCCTTTTCAGAATTCCAAAGAGATCGTTGCCTTCACGACATCCTGGTCCACTCCTCAATTATCACCAACATCTTCCCCCTTCCCATGCAAGCGCAGGAAATGGAACAACTGCCCTTTGACTTTCCCCCTTCTGGGGCCCCAAACACTCCTTCCAGGTGATACAGCCATTTACTTTAAAGGCCTGCTCGGGTCTGCAAATGAAACCCAACCCGAGTCCATTCATTTTTTCCCGCGCCCGACCCGACCACTGTAATAAAGTCGATTATATTAAAGTGGTTGTGCTCTACCTTCAGTGGAATCACTCACTGCAGACTAGTGCAGAGTATTTCCTGCCTTGGCGTCCAGTCTGTCACTGTGTCCGACCCAGCCCGACCCGAGCGCCAGACCTGGAAGAGCGACCCGACACGTCGCGTGTCCCATCCGGTTCGGGTAGCCATGCTCTAATTTATTTGTACTTTCAATTTATTATACTGAATTCACTGTTCACGATGGGATCTCCTCTACATTGGGAAGGCTGAATGCAGATTGGGTGACTGCTTTGCAGAACACCTCCATTCAGTCCAGAACCATGACCCTGAGCTTCTGGTCGCCTGTCATCTTAATTCTCCACCCAGCTAACATTCTGACCTTTCTGTAGTCAACCTCCGACACTGCTCCAAAGAAGCCCAATGTAAGCTCTAGGAACAGCATCTCATCATTCGATTAGGCACTTTACAGCTTTCCGGACTCAACACTGGGTTCAACAATTTCAGATCATAACCTTTGACCCCATTTTTCCGACAGCAGCCATTGGTGCTGATTCTGTGGTTCCCATTCTCATTCACCTCCTCCAGATACATTTTTTGTTTCTTTACTTGTCCCATTACCATTTGCTTTCGCCTTGCACCATCATCCCTTCTGTCACTTAATCTCTCCTGCTTTCCACCCTATGACAGACCTTCACTTTTGCTTTTCGCCTCCTTCCCCTGCCTCTGCACTGGCTTGAAACTTCTTGTATCTTGAACTTTTCCTACTTCTGACGAAGATCATCAACCTAAAAGGTTAACTGTTTATCCCTCCACAGATGCAGCCTGACCTGCTGAGTATTTCCAGCATTTTCTGTTTTTATGTTAGTTGTTCATAATGTGTCTGCTCTCTAGAAGACATCGGTGGTATCTTGTCACTCTGAGTTTCCTGCTTTACATCATCAATATACTGGAGGAGCAGTGGATTGAGGGAAGCCAGATTTCCACCATGGCAACATGTGCCCCACATATAAACCCCCATATTTATATGAACTGCAGGGCTTCCATTCCTTAAATGTCCAGCTCATTTACAATAGCCTTGTGCATGAAATCATAACATGTTGGTTGTGCCGTGTTTTTAATTGCTGTTCCAGTGTTGCAATTCCATATGCATAGCAGAGACAGAATTAAAGTGCAGAATGGCTGCTGGGAGACACAGATACCCACTACTCCCATATAATAAAAGCAAAATACTGCGGATGCTGGAAATCTGAAACAAAAACAAGAAATGCTGGATTCACTCAGCAGGTCTGGCAGCATCTGTGGAAAGAGAAGCGGAGTTAACGTTTCGGGTCAGTGACCCTTCTTCAGAACTCCCATGCTTTATAACTCCACCGTACAACTACCAGTGCTGCAGAGGATAGAAATTGATCAAGCTGTTGGGATTGCTGAAAGGATGGTTCTAGTGTCTCAATAGGTCAAGGCTCTTCCTTTGAAGATCTGCCTCCTCTTACCAAGCTTTCTATACCTCAGTAGAATATTTGCTCCTCTCAGCCATCATATCCTAATGCTGACCATTATGTGCTCATCATTGACCTACAAGAGATCCAAACGCTGAACAGTTCTTACTTTGAATATTCCATATATTTATTGCAACACATTACAGAAAAAGCACTTGGTTTTGTCACCATACACCTGTAACCATGTGAGCTTCTCTCTGTCCTATTCTAACATTTCCTCGCTTAACCTCCCAGGAGTTTGAAGTCTGAAATGTAAACAGCTGCTGCAAAACATAAACCTCTTAAAATGAAGGTGGCCTTTTTCTCCGGTCTCCCAAGTTCAGGCATGGACATAGGACAAGCTCACTCTGTGGTACCAGACTGCCAAGGATAAGTGTTTCTGCGGGGAGTGATGCTAGCGTGAGGAGTCACAGACAAGGTACAAACACCAGCTTTTGAATTCTCCACTAGTATTGGGGACAGGACTCTCGTTATCAACATTAACCACAGCACTGGACCTCATGGAGTCAGAAAGATCAAAAATATCCCAGTCATTTGATTGTCCTTTGGTCCCCAAGATGCGGTCCTGTATGCTCTGACTTCGCAAACAAACCCCCATCCCCCCAGATCTTAATTCAGTACCTCCACATGGAGGTGACTGATTTGCCTGCATCTCTGATGAAGCAGGGGAAGGTCTACAGATGCTCCAGCAGTTGCCACACTCTCCCTGCTGCTCTGCAATAAGTTAAAACCCTCTTGGATATTGGTGCACTATTTGACAGTGGACTCTACCACCAGCCTAATCATTTGCTACAGATCTTGGGTAAGGCCACACAGGATCACCATTCTTATCTGATGCTCTGTTGGGATCTCTTCCCCGCAGTATACCTCATAAGGAGCTGACGTGTCTTGAGCCTCCTCTCAGCTGCATCAGGCTCCACTTCCCGACATCTACCCGACAATGTGGGTGGAGGGTACAAGGCCTGGGGGAGTCCAATACAGGTTCATGGTATACACTTGGGTAACTGCATCTAACTCTGGTCCCTAAGACATAAGGAGGGAGTAAAGAGCCACAAGATAATCCCATGGTCAGTGGAAAGTGAACAATTCCAGACCATTCACCTTGAAATCAGGTGGCCTTCGGAGTTCTTTGGATAGTAAACGTCGGAAGCAGTTGTAACATGACCTCCTGCTAACTGCAACAGTTAGTCAGAGGATCAGCACGGGGCTAGCGTGATAAAAAAAGTAATTGTAGGAGCTCAGCACTGAGTGGCTTTCTGAGCAGTGACGGCATCATAAGCAAATGGATGTGGTGATGGGGAGTCTGTGGGACAGGATGAGCCAAGATGAACCAAATAGGTGTCAAATAGTCTTTCTTTGGGTTTCTCAAAAAGACTGATGTTGCAGAATAAGAGGCCCCGGACAGTTGGCAGATCACCGTTCTGATCAGCAAGTGAGAGTCTGGCATGTCTGGTTGTGTAGTTTTTAAAAATTTTTCATGGGATGTGAGCATCAATGGCTAGACCAGCATTTATTGCCCATCCCTAATTGCCCTTGAACTGAGTGGCCATTTCTGAGGGCATTTTAAGAGTGAACCACATTGCTGTGGATCTGGAATCACATGTCGGCCAGACCAGGTAAGGACGGCAGATGTCCTTCCCTAAAGGGCATTAGTGAACCAGATGGGTTTTTACAACAATCGACAATGGTTTCATCATTAGACTAGCTTTTAATTCCAGATTTATTAATTGAACTCAAATTTCATCATCTGCCGTGGTGGGATTTGAATCCATGTCCCCAAAGCATTAGCCAGGGCCTCTGGGCTACCAGTCCAGTGACATTACCACTACGCCACCGCCTCCCCTGAGCAGTCTCTAACTAGCCTGTCCTATTACTGGTCTGAAGGAGGATGTACTGAAGCGAAATATCTTTATTGGACATGTTTTTTTTTAAAAAGGAAAAACAAAGATTCAACTTCCCGGAAACAAATATATTTTCAAACATTCTTACTCCGAGCGATGCAATGAGTTGATTAACAAGATTGGCTAAAGGTGATCAGCAGCTGTCGGCAGGTAAATCCATGGCCCTACTGTGGCAAGTGTGAAAACTACCACTTCCAGAATGCACTTCACACCTGGAACCAGTGAGTATGCTGGCAGATTCCATCTCGATCAGTGAGTCTCTCCCAGTAGGTACGCCCAGCAACCACAGACACACAATGGAAGAATTCACGTTGTGTCAAAGTTTGCATGTGGGTGGGAGAGCTGCATCAACTCTTCCTTCACATTCTCCTCAAGCGATGTCACATACTTCTCCTGAGCATCCATGGACCTGCTTATCGCTAAGGAAACACTCAGGGTAATCAGCAAAAGTAAATTAATAAATACATTTACAAGAAACGACAAGATGTTGTTGCTGCTCAAGTGGGTAACATGAGAAGCAAAATCCAGCAAATTGCAGAGTGGGGGACTGGAGACAGAGAGAGGAAGGGGGGGGTGGAGGGAAAGAGGGGGGAGAGACTGCAGCGCAAGGAGAAAGGGAGACCAGAGTGGGGCAAGTGCGTGGCAGAGTGGGGAGGGAAGGATGGAATGAGAGGAAGGGGGCAGAGGGAGGGACAGAGCAGGGAGGGGGCGAGGGAGAAAAAGTGAGTCATGGAGTGGGGGTGGAGAGGCACAGAGAGAGGCGTGGAGTCAGGAGATAGAGCAAGAGGTGTGGGCAGCAGCTTGCCTCAGTTTAGATCTGTAATCATTGGCCTAACACACTACAATGCTGCTGATAAAACGGTCTGTGTAAAGGATACATGGAGAACTGGAAATCTGCTCCCACTGCTGCAGACATCATGGCTTCCAGAGTTCTCTGCTCCGAGTCCCCATAACAGTATCCATTTGCCTTATCGACAGCCCTCATCACATGCTTCATGGTCTCTTTATCCTGTGGGATAGATCATGCCCACTCTTCAAATTCTCAGTGTCTAACCATAGAATTAATGTTCTGAACCCCCAACTTAAATACAAACCTGGATGTACCCTGAAACTGAAAAAAGCTCTGCATGGACCCAAAAACTTATTCGCCCCCCAACTCAAGTACGCTCTGCACTCAAGTCAAAATTGGGTGTTTCTCATAGCATAATCCTTTCACACTTCCTGCATTTATTCTGAATGTTCCGCACATACCAATGTGTGTCCATGATTTGGAATTCCTTACAATCATAGCACCTAACCCCAATCCTCTTGCACCCCAACACATATTCCATAACATTGTCACACTGTGAACCCAATTGTCCCCTCACACTCAGTCTGTACCCTGTAATCACAGTTAGTGCAATACTGTGTCCTGATGAGTTTGTAATATTCTTAAACACTAACTAGCCTATTGACATTACTGGAAAGCCAGTTAGTGAGCAGCCACTCACCTGCACATTAAGAGGTATAAAGGAGACTAGACTGTAATCTTCAATCACTTCCACCAACTTCTTGTTTAATCGTCGAAAGTTTTTGAAGAAAGGATCTTTGGCCAAATGATCCAACAGGTAAGACAGATCGAGCACCTCAGTGTAATAATCCAGGTTAAACGCTTTAAAAGAACGAACACAGACCTTAGCCCAAGTGCAGGCTCATACTTGCTGACAGCCCAGCGCTCTGTGATTTCATCCTCTCTAAGCAAAGCACTGGCTGCATTTGCAACATATCACATCAGTGCAGACAGTGAATTGATAGAAAGCAACAGATTTCCAGCTGTAAATTATCAATATCAGAAATTAAAGACTGAAGTTTGCTCCTGGACTTTCTAACATTAGAATCAGCTTGTTTATGTTTTAATATGAAGCCCCTCCCCATAGCCCCAGGACTCCCAGCCCTTCCCCACAGACCAAACCCGTCACCACACTCCTAGAACCCAGAGGCCCTCAGGCCCAGAGCCCCAGAATCACACAGCCCCTCCCAACTTTGCTGCACATATCCCTTACCCAGTTTCCCAAACTGTTCGATGAGATCCATTTTGGAGAGGATGTTGACGTGAGGGAGCTCCACTTGCAGCATGGTGGACAGGGACGTGCAGAGGATGGAAATGAACTTTGCCGGATCAGTGCAGTAGTGAGAATCCACCAGGTGGACAGCCGTTAGCTACAGGAAGACACACATAGATTAACGTTGAATCAGAGCTATTCCTTTATCCTTGCAGCACTCCCCATCCTCACCTGAGGTAACCTTGTGCTGTGGTGTCAGATTCCACTGCGTTTGAGCAACCACTCAGTGTATGACCTTCAATAAGGAATGCCGGCAGGTTCGGTCTCAGAGCTGAGCCCTGCCGTCCATGACCTGCACATACATAGCCCCCTCTGGGGCTCACTGGAAGAGATTGGGCTTGCAGCTCTGGCTGCATTTTTCCCTCTCTAACCAAAAGCCCAAGAGACTAATGGTAGCACCTCTACCACATGCCTGACTGAGTCACTAACTCAGCACAGACCAGGAATCAAAGCCTCTGCCTCTGGTCTATATGGCTCAGTGTTGTGCTAGGCTAGTTGCAGTTTAATAAATAAAATGAGGGGGGAAAAACGTCATTGGTCAACATCTTTGAGTAGGAAAGCCAGGAAAACCCTGCAGGTTTAACTTTCAGGGTCACACCTGAAACACTGGGTGCTCCCTCTACAGATGCTGACTGACATCTGAGCCCGTGCTTCAATCATCACAGTGCCCGAGTGTGAACTCACCCTGAAATTCCACTTGGCTAATTGTGCAAGGATGTTCCTCACGGAACAGTTGTGTGTATACAGCTCCACCTGACCAGGACAATCAAACAGGAAGTAACAATCCTTGAACCGTTCCATCTTGCCCAGCAGCCAATCCAGATTAGCCTCCAAATACTCCATGCAGTAAATAAGCCCTCCATTGGGGCCCAGTCCGAGACCATCCATCACATCATCAAGTTTCACCAGTTCAGCAATGTCCACACAACACTGGTACGGAATGAGGTCATTAGCAGGGTCAAGGTTCACTACTGCCACCTTGCGGCCTAGTTTTGAGAGAAACTCTTGCATCCCCATGCAGTAGGTGGTCTTCCCTGAGCCAGGTGGCCCAATAACCACCTGGCCAAAAATCACAGCAGGAGGCTTGGGCTCTTCCGACATCCTAACCAGATCCTTAGGGGCTCATCGTGGCTCCACAGGCCTGGAACAGATAGAAACCATCAGAAAATATTCCTCCAAGGCCGTGTAGTTTAGTGGTTATGTTACTGGACTATGAAATGCAACAAACTTGAGTTCAAATCCTACCATGGCAATCTGAGAATCTCAATGGCAGGCAGGAAACAGGAGATGAGAATTTATTTTACATAGCTCGTTGCTGTGAACTGGAACGTGCTGCCTGAAAGAGTGGTGGCAGCAGATTCAATAGTAACTTTCAATAGGGAATTGGATAAATACTCGGAAGGGCTATGGGAAGAGAGCAGGGACTAACTGAAAAGATCTTTGAAAGAGCCAGCAATGGGTGGAATGGCCTCCTTCTGTGCTGTGTCATTCTAAACCCCTATAAAGCAGCTTTGTCCAACAACACTGAAACGATTTTCACAAAACAGACAGAGCAGCAGCACCGTGTTTGGACTCAGTACCCTCCTGGGCCCTCACACCCCCGCCGCCTCTGTTTACAGCGGCCTGACTCTCGTCGGAGTGAGTCCCTCAACCATGAGCCCAGCCAGAGCGATAACTGCCCCTGACCTCGGCCTGGGGTTACCTTGGGTACTCTGCCTCGGCCTTTTCCCAGGCAACCTCTTCCAACACAGAATATTGAAGCCACGCACCGGACAGCAGTACTCCTCGCTCTCTCTGCTTTCAAAGTGGCGTCACCAGGCCCAAAGGCCCAAGCCTACAATCCGCACCAGTGCTACCGAGCATGCGCGGTGCAGCGTCGGTGCCGTGAGTAACCGCCTCATTGCCGGAGGGGCGCAGGCGCCTTACAGCTCAGGTGAATGCACCATGCTTGGTAGGAAAAATGTGACTTTGGCCCCATGGTTCCCAAAAGCTCAGTATCACTGGGGTCTTCCTCGTGTTATGCCTAGGTCTGCCTTTTATTATTTGTTAATTGGATGTGGACATCAGTGGCATTTATTGCCCATCCCTAAGTGCCCTGAATAGGTCACGGTGAGCTGCCTTTTTGAACCACTGCAATCCCACATGCTGTTAGGGAAGGAGTTCCAGGATTTTGACTGAGCAACAATGAAGGAAAGAAGACTTTTCATGACCACCGGACATCTCAAAGCGCTTTACAACCAATGAAGTACTTTTGAAATGTAGCCACACTTGTAATGTAGGAAACAGAGCAATTTGCACACAACAAACAGCAATATGATAATGACCAGATAATCAGTTTGCGTGATGTTGATTGAAGGATAAATATTGGCCAGAACACCAGGGATAATTCCCCTGCTCTTCTTCAAAATAGCACCATGGAATTTTTAAAAATCCACCCAAGTACGCAGATGGGGTCCCAGTTTAACGTCACACCCAAAAGACGGCACCTCCAACAGTACTACACTGTGTCAGCCCTGATTTTTGACCTGGAGTAGAATTTGAACCCAGAACCTTTTGACTCACAGGCAAGAGTGCTACCTCTCTGATATATTTCCAACATCAGGGTGGTGTGTAACTTGGAAGTGATGGTAATCCCACATGCCTGCTAGGAAGATAGGAACAGGAGGAGGCCATTCAGCCCCTCGAGCCTGTCCTGCCATTCAGTGAGATCATGGCTGATCCGCAGCCTAACTCCATATACCTGCCTTTGGCCCATATCCCTTAATATCTTTGCTTAACAAAAATCTATCTATCTCAGATTTAAAATTAACAACTGTTCTAACTTCAACTGCTGTTTGTGGGAGAGAGTTCCAAACCTCTACCACCCTTTGCGTGAAGAAGTGCTTCCTAACATCTCTCCTGAAAGGTCTGGTCCTAATTTTTAGACTATGCCCCCTAATTTTAGAATCTCCAACCAGTGGAAATAGTTTATCTTTATCTAGCCTGTCTTTTCCTGTTAATATCTTGAAGACTTCAATCAGATCACCCCTTAACATTCTAAATTCTAGCAAAAACAGGCCTAATTTGTGTAATCTCTCCTCGTAACTTAACCCCTGTAGTCCAGGTATCATTCTTGTAAACCTACGTTGCACTCCCTCCAAGGCCAATATATCCTTCCTAAGATGTGGTGCCCAGAACTGCTCACAGTACTCCAAGTGGGGTCTAACCAGGGTTTTGTACAGCTGCAGCATAACCTCTGTGTCTTTATACTCCAATCGTCTAGATATAAAGGCTAGCATTCCATTAGCCTTTTTGATTATTTTCTGCACTTGCTTGTGGCATTTTAAAGATCTATGCACCTGAACCCCCAAGTCTCTTTGGACATCCACTGTACTTAACCTCTTCCCATTTAGAAAGTACCCTGCTCTATCCTTTTCTGGTCCAAAATGGATAACCTCACCCTTGCCCGCATTGAAATCCATCTGCCACAGTTTTGCCCACTTACCTAGTCTGTCAGTATCTCTTTGCAATTTTATGCTATCATCTAGACTGTCTACAATGCTGCCTAACTTTGTATCATCAGCACATTTGGATATATGACTTACTATGCCGTCATCCAAGTTGTCAATGAATAATGTGAATAATTGAGGCCCCAACACAGATCCCTACGGGACACCACTAGTTACATCCTGCCAATCGGAGTACTTACCCATTATCCCCACTCTCTGTCACCTACAACTCAACCAACTTTCTAACCATGTCAATAATTTGCCCTCAACTCCATGGGCTTCTACCTTAGCTAACAGTCTCTTGTGTGGGACTTTATCAAATGCCTTCTGGAAGTCCATATGAATAACATCCATAGACACGCCCCTGTCCACTACCTTAGTCACCTCTTCAAAATATTCAATGAGATTTGTCAGGCATGACCTTCCCGTCATGAATCCATGCTGGCTGTCCCTGATTAACTGAAATTTTTCTAGGTGTTCAGTCACCCTATCCTTGATTATAGACTCCAGCAACTTGCCCACCACAGATGTCAGGCTAACTGGTCTGTAATTTCCTTGGTTCCCCCTTTCACCCTTCTTAAAAAGTGGAGTGACATGTGCAACTTTCCAATCCAGAGGGACCACTCCTGAATCTAGGGAACTCTGAAAGACCATAGTTAGGGCATCTACAATGTGCTCCCCTACTTCCTTTAACACCCTCGGATGGAAACCGTCAGGTCCTGGGGATTTCTTACTCTTTAGTTCGATTAATTTCCTTGTTACTGATGATTTACTTACATCAATTGTATTAAGTCCCTGTCCCCTATTGGCTATTAATTTTTTCGGGACTTTCGGCAAGTTATCCTCCTTTTCAACTGTAAATACTGAGGCAAAGTAATTATTCAACATGTCTGCCATTTCCTCATTATCAATGACAATATCTCCAGTTTCAGCTTTTAGTGGGCCTACCTGACCACCTGTTTTCCCTTTATGTAACTATAAAATTTCTTCTTATTGATTTTGATGTCCCTTGCAAGTTTCCTTTCATAATCTCTTTTAGTAGCTCTTATAAGCTGCTTTGTGACCCTTTGCTGGTCTTTGGATCGATCCTATTCAGCCTGATCTGTGCTGCGTTTTGTATTTTTGTAAGCCATTTCTTTTTGTTTTATGCTATTCCTAATCTCTTTAGTTGTGCATGGCTGTTTTTTCTATGAAGTGGAGCTTTTTCCTCTCAGGGGTGTATACTCAAATGGACTGGAGTATAAAAGTAGGGAAGTCTTGCTACAACTGTACAGGACATTGGTGAGACTACACCTAGAGTACCGCATACAGTTTTGGTCAACTTATTTAAGGAGGGACGTACTTGCATTGGAAGCAATTCAGCGAAGGTTCACTCGGCTGATTCCTGGGATGAGGGGTTTGTATTATGAAGAAAGGTTTAACAGTTTGGGCCTATACTCATTGGAGTTTAGAAGATTGAGAGGTGATCTTATTGAAATGTATAAGATTATTGGGGGCTTGACGGTAGTTGCTGAGAGGATGTTTCCCCTCGTGGGGGGAAATCTAGAACTGGCGGCACATTTTCAAATTAAGGGATCTCCAATTTAAGACGTAGATGAGGAGGAATTTCTTCTCTGAGGGTCTTGGAATTCTCTTCCCCAGTGAGCAGGTGGACACTGAGTCATTGAATATATTCAAGGCTGAGTTAGACAGATTGTTGATTGACAAGGGAGTCAAGGGTTATAGGGGGCAGGCAAGAAGGAAAGTAGAGTTATGGCCATAATCAGATCAGCCATGATCTTATTGAATGGCAGAGTAGGCTCGAGGGGCCACATGCCTACTCCTGCTCCTATTACTTATGTTCTTGTCCTTCTAGGTGGTGGAGGTTGCAGGATTGGAAGTTGCTGCAGTACATCTTGTAGATGGTACACTGCAGCCACAATGTGCCAGTGGTGGAGAGAGTGAATGTTTAAAGTGGTGGATGGGATGCTAATCAAGTGAGCTGCTTTGGCCTGGCTGTTGTCAAGCTTCTTCAGTCACTGGAGTTGCACTAATCCAGCCAAGTTAGTAGTATTCCATCACACTCCTGACTTGTGTCAGTAGATGTGGCAAGGCTTTAGGGAGTCAAGAGATGAATTACTTGCTGCAGAATATCCAGCCTCTGACCTGCTTTTATAGACTAATTGAGAGATTGATTGCTATGATTAGCCAACAGCTCCAGTAGCATTGGGTCATGTGACTACCAGGATGGTAGAAAACAAACAAGACGAACCTTTGTTTTTTATTGTCTGGCAACTCCCATGTTCTGTTCTGTCATTTCTATGACTCGTGTGAGCAGTGATGGCGCAGTTTACATTTCACCCATTTCTAAATGAAAGTTTATCATGGGACCTCGGTACCACCTTTTTAACTTAAGAGGAAGTTAGACCTTGCTCTTCTCTAGCTTACTCCCCTTACCCTGGACAGCAACCTGCATTGAAACTGGTTCATTAGATGGCATCATCCCAATAAGCCTAGACCCCAAACGTAAGCAGGACGTTCAACTGTATAGGCCAATCCTTAGATTTAATGACAGTCACATTTCAAACAATGTCAGTTTATGAACATCCTCAAGAAAAATAACTTCCCCCACCTCCCAAACTAGGATTAGAGGCTGTGTCCATCAATTGATCAAATCAGGACTGGAGATTGTCCAAATCAGATGATCAGAGCTTGGTGCTGGAGATTACACATGAAACTGACACAATAGGTAAATTGAGAGCGGAAAGTGCTGGGCGGCACAGTGGTTAGAACTGCAGCCTCACAGCTCCAGCGACCCGGGTTCAATTCTGGGTACTGCCTGTGTGGAGTTTGCAAGTTCTCCCTGTGTCTGCGTGGGTTTCCTCTGGGTGCTCCGGTTTCCTCCCACATGCCAAAGACTTGCAGGTTGATAGGTTAATTGGCCATTATAAATTGCCCCTAGTATAGGTAGGTGGTAGGGAAATATAGGGACAGGTGGGGATGTGGTAGGAATATGGGATTAGTGTAGGATTAGTATAAATGGGTGGTTGATGGTCGGCACAGACTCGGCGGGCCGAAGGGCCTGTTTCAGTGCTGTATCTCTAAAACTAAATACTCTGCAGATCTGGCAGCATCTGTGTAGAGAGAAAAAGAGCTAACGTTTCAGGTCTGTGACCTTTCATCAGACCTGAAACGGTAACTCTGTGTCTTTCAATACAGACATTGCCAGATCTGCCCAGTATTTCTGGCACTTTCTGTTCTCATTTCACAGTTCCAGCATCCGCAGTATTTTGCTCTTACAAAAGGTAAATTAATGGTTTCAGACAGTACCAGTTATAGACATACAGTTACAACGTTCTGATGAAAGGTAATGGACATGAAACATTAACTGTTTCTCTCTCCACGGATGTGACCTGACCTGATTTGTTTACAGCATTTTCTGTTTTTTTTAAAGACATGTTTATTACTTGTCACTAAAGTTATATGAAGTAAACTGCCAAAATGCAGCTTTTATTTTCCTAAATAGAACATTGAGGCAAGCTCAGCTATTAGAATACTTGAAGTTTTATTTCTTCAATGATTGGTTGAAAATGCTATTTTGGGGCTGAGAATTGTCCCAGCCTGGACAATAGATTAACCTGCTCTATTTGAACATTCCTATCACTCCATTTACAGAATTGCAAGGGGTTGGAAATAGGAAGTGGGGTTGTAGTAGTTAGATTTACTTAATTTTTAAAAACGGATGATGTCGGATTTTCTGAGAATCCTACTGGGATATGTTGCATGCTTGTGGGCAAATGCTGTTTTCAGTTAGTTTACGTGTTTCTGGTTCATGCAGTGATTGGGGACAACACCTGCATCATCTAATGTCCATGGGGAATTGAGTGACATTAAATCAGTAGAGTAAAATAGTTTGCAAAGCCCAGACTGAATGGAAATCCGCAACCTGCCATTGAACATTCAACAGCAAGAAATTCTGCTGCTCTTATCACGGTTAATTAAACATTGTATTTAAATACAAAGAAAATATTTTACTTAATGTACAAAAATATTTTTCCTGAAATTAAACAATCTGAATATACAAAGAATTGTTATTTATACAAAAAATATGGTTTCTAAATACAATACCCTCCTTCACACTGTGACTGGACTCAGCACTCAGTTCTGGGGTTTCTCCCACGATGTACATACAAATTAGAAGCTGGAGTAGGCCACTCGGCCCCTCAAGCCTGCTCCACCATTCAGTAAGATATTGGCTGATCTGATTGTAACCTCAACTCCACATTCCCGCCTACCCCCGATAACCTTTCACCCCCTTGCTTATTAAGAATCTAAACACCTCTGCCTTTTGAGGAAGAGAGTTCCAAAAACACTCAACACTCAGAAAAAATTTCTCATCTCTGTCTTAAATGGGTGACCTCTTATTTTTAAATAGAGACCCTTAGTTCTAGGTACTCCCACAAGGGGAACGTCCTTTCCACATCCACCCTGTCAAGACCCCTTAGGATCTTTTCTGTTTCAATCAAGTCGTTTCTTACTCTCCTAAACTCCAGCGGATACAAGCCTAACAAGGTGTAGGAGCAATCTGAAGTAAACAAGATATTTAACAAGCTGGTGAACCCCTCATTTTAGGATAGGGTCAAAATGCACGATCCTTGATCAAGATTAGAGATTAGCAAAGAATCTTAGTTATTCCACTGCAAAGTGGACACATGAAACAGAATCAAGAGGTTGGGGCTCACTTAACACCTTTAAATTGAGCTGGACTGATATCTGCTGAGAAGCAGGATTGAGGGTTTGTGAGGTATTAATGACATTGCCTGTTTTTTTATTCCAGGGGAGGTAGAGGCAGGACTGGGGTTTTAGGGGAGATTTCCCACACCCACTAAGGAAGCATCCTGAAAGTTTTTCACCACCAGTCCATGAATTTCTGTTAATTTTAAATCAGAGGCTGGGGGGGTTGGACAATTTTTTTGGGAGTACACCCCAGCGTCAGGAGCATTTAAGACCAATATCTGAAGAAGAATTTCCTGATAAAGAATGATCAATGCATGGAATTGACTCAGGTAGAGCTGTGGAGGCAAAAGGCCCAGCAACATTGGGGACTTTAGCATCTCACTTGATGGGTGAATTTAGATGGGCTGAATGGCTTTCCTCACCCCTAATTATCTTGTGACCTCTGGATGCCGTGGAAAACGTGGTGAAAGCAGACATATACCCTTGATGGTTTAGGGGTGGGTGGGTGTCCATGATCAAATCTCCTGGTCCCCAACACCTCCAAATCATAATTCTCAACATTCTCTTTAAATCTCTTCATGGCCTCACCCCTTCCTATCTCTGTAACCTTCTCCTACAAACCCACCCCACCCCAAACACTTTGTTCCTTCAACTATGGCCTCTTGCACATCTCCTCTCCCTTCAGTCCAACATTGGTGGCTGTCCCATCAGCTGTCTAGGCCCCATGTTCTGGAATGTTTTTCCTGAATCCCACTGCACCGCCACCTTTTTAAGACCCCTTAAAGCCCAGCTCTTTGACCAAGCTTTATTTTATTTTTCTGATTGGTGCTTCATAGGAACACTTTGAAATATTATTCTATGTTAAAGACACTAAATAAATGCCAATAGTAGTTGTTCTTCCTCTGGTCGTTTTGCCAAAACTGCTTTCAGTCCCTCAGCTGATGAATACAGACTACTTATACTCTGATCTACGCTTGGTGTTGGGTGCGGGTCGGCGGGGGGGGGGGGGATGGTGGAATCTTGACCATGGTTCCTGCTCTGGACTGAACCTTACTCCTCGCTGCATTGTCCAAGTGTCAAAAACCAGCAGATACCAGGAACCTAACACTGCATTTCACAAAAATAGCAGCTTCCACGCGAGATGTACCAGCAGTCGCAGAATGTCACCACAGGGTTACTGAGTGTGGTTTCTGAGTTCTGACCCTTTAACAAACTTCACATCCTCTCTGTACTTCATGCTGATCACCGGCTGTCTCCGGAGCAGTGTGTCACCCTGGTCCATCTCCTCAGGCTGATCGTACACAGTTGAAATCAAATGCATAGTTTGTCGACGTGGTTGGAAGTTCTGGATTTTTTCTCCATGATACCTGCAGAGTCAGATTGTTGCACAGCAACAAAAGGACATCAGTGAGGGCAATTTAAATAAATCACAACCATCGCAAAGCTCTTCTGTTCCTGCTAACGGGAGTGAGATTCGGATAATACCAATGGTAACATCTGGGTGATGAACTGAAGCTCTATCCTGGCAAATTGGGTGTCAGCTTGGCTCAGTGGAAAGCACTCTTGCCTCTGAGTCAGAAGGGTGTGACTGTTCAAGTTCCATTCCAGAGACTTGAGCACGAAATCCAGTCTCAACACTAGTGTTGTACTGAGATTGCCACTACATAATGGCATCACATAAATGTAAGTTCTTTCTTTCATTGGCCTTTCTCCACTTTCCTGGGGAAGACAGAAGGACACTGGGCTTAATCTTTCACTGAATGAGTGTGGTTTTAAAATAAAAACAAAAAGCACAACACTAAGTATAGCACTCAGTGGAATTTCACCCAGTGAAGGACATGAGTCTCTCAGTACAGACTTGTGATAAGAAAATAATTTTTACTTCAATTCACTAGTTTGCGAGCAACAGCAAGGATTCCAGGAACATATAGTTCTCAGTTTCACCATTCAATACAGTGAGTCAAGGAAACTTCTCAACAGCTGTTCAACACTGTTTCTCCTATACACCGAGGATCACACAGCGATAGCCCATTACTAATTGGGACTTCTGTGCAGTGAAGACACTCACTTGCGGAAGACTTTTTGTCAAACAGTCACTACCAGACACTTTCTCTTAGACTGCTCTGGGCTTCCACTCCCACCACACAGCGCACTAACAAGGAGTCGCTTGTATCACGTACCCGAATCCTCGTTTACACTTCGGGTTCTGTCCATCGTTTTCCAGTGCATCAGCCAGCCCAGAGCTGCTGGAGCCGAGGCCTTGCCCATCCTTCCATCCCTGCTTTTCCATCACCTTCCTGCCTATTCCCTAGGTAAGGAGCAGAAAATACACATTGATCGACATTATCCAAAAGGAAGAAGATGACTGAGCCAAGAGGAGGAGATCATCAGACCCTGCCACCATGTCCCATCCCACTGCAGCACAAGAAACAACTGTAACTGTGGCAGGGGGCTTAATGATCTGGAGAATGCGGCAAGACCCCAACCACACCTCAGGTCCTTTGTAATCAACACTCTAAGGATCTTTGTTTAGCAGCTTCAAGACAACTGTACTTGAACTTCTAGGTACGAGTGACAGAGCCCATTAAGGCTGAGACCCCTCAGAATTACTGAGGGGGTGCTACACTCTCAGAGCTGACGTCAATAAAGCCTCTCCCTGTCTGTTCATGTGGACATCAAATCTCATGTAATTTTTCTGAAGATAAGCAGGGAGTCCTCAGTGTCCTGGCCAACATTCATCCTTCAGCCAACATCGATGCAACATATATATCTATCCAATTATTTGAGTGCAGGCTTTGTTACTTCAAAAGCACTTCACTTGCTGTGAGGATTAACAGGCTGGAGGGGCTAAATGGTCTCCTGTTCTGATGAAAGATCGCACACCTGAAATGTCAACTCTGTTTCTCTCTCTACAGATGCTGCCAGACCAGCTGAGTATTTTCAGCATTTTCTGTTTTTATTTCAGATTTCCAGCATCTGCAGTATTTCACTTTTGTGCAAGTCTATACCGCAGCCTCACAGCTCCAGGGACCCGGGTTCGATTCTGGGTACTGCCTGTGCGGAGTTTGCAAGTTCTCCCTGTGACCGCGTGGGTTTTCCCCGGGTGCTCCGGTTTTCTCCCACAGCCAAAGACTTGCAGGTGATAGGTAAATTGGCCGTTGTAAATTGCCCCTAGTGTAGGTAGGTGGTAGGGAATATAGGATTACTGTAGGGTTAGTATAAGTGGGTGGTTGTTGGTCGGCACAGACTCGGTGGGCCGAAGGGCCTGTTTCAGTGCTGTATCTCTAAATAAAAAATATCTGAAGTGGTTACACCAGTTGCATGTTTAATGTTTGTTTATTCCATGATTCATGTGAAGAGCAGTGAGCTCTGCAAGGACCAGACTATTATTTAAGTTTGTATGGAGGTTCTGAATAAAGGCCACAGTTTAAAGACATACATTTAAACAGAACCATCTGTTATCATTAAGTACTGTTTTGAGTAATTTAATAAAGAAGGAAACGTGCTTGCCTTAGTGTATCGTTCAAAGCCTCCAATACATGGGGACTGCACAGAGACACTCTCAACACTGTCTCTCTGCCGTTGCTCCAGCCTCATCTGCACATAATCCCGGGAATCTTTGTCTCCTCCATCTGTGCAAGATACAAAAAGTAACTTCACTCTAGCAGAAATCCACTGAGGGCAAACCTTCCAACAGCCAGTGCACAGAGAGAACAAGCAATCTGCACACACAGTCTCAGACTCCACCAGAAACTCTGCAAATAGTCTGTCATCACCCCTGCAGAGGTGATGCCAGAGTGCAGGCTGGGCCCCGGAAACTGTCCCCAGAGTGCAGGCCGGGCCCCGGAAACTGTCCCCAGAGTGCAGGCCGGGCCCCGGAAACTGTCCCCAGAGTGCAGGCCGGGCCCCGGAAACTGTCCCCAGAGTGCAGGCCGGGCCCCGGAAACTGTCCCCAGAGTGCAGGCCGGGCCCCGGAAACTGTCCCCAGAGTGCAGGCCGGGCCCCGGAAACTGTCCCCAGAGTGCAGGCCGGGCCCCGGAAACTGTCCCCAGAGTGCAGGCCGGGCCCCGGAAACTGTCCCCAGAGTGCAGGCCGGGCCCCGGAAACTGTCCCCAGAGTGCAGGCCGGGCCCCGGAAACTGTCCCCAGAGTGCAGGCCGGGCCCCGGAAACTGTCCCCAGAGTGCAGGCCGGGCCCCGGAAACTGTCCCCAGAGTGCAGGCCGGGCCCCGGAAACTGTCCCCAGAGTGCAGGCCGGGCCCCGGAAACTGTCCCCAGAGTGCAGGCCGGGCCCCGGAAACTGTCCCCAGAGTGCAGGCCGGGCCCCGGAAACTGTCCCCAGAGTGCAGGCCGGGCCCCGGAAACTGTCCCCAGAGTGCAGGCCGGGACCCAGGAACTGTCCCCAGAGTGCAGGCTGGGCCCCGGAAACGGTCACCCTCTCATACACTTCGGGAAACACAGCACCTAAAATCCAACCCACACTACACACTGTAAAAAACGCAGGCTCTACAGGCGGCATCCTACTGCATGCTGCAGGAACGCAGGCTCAGCTCCCCTCCTCCTCAGTGCTATCACAGTATCCTGTCCTAAGGTCACTTTAATTTGCTGCTGATTTCTCATGTCTCTTACTAAATTTCCATTACCACTTTCCTGGATGTGTGGATTTCTACTCAGTGTTTATTCATGAACACCATTAGTCTCAGGCTGTTTTTCTAATCGTCAAAACTGAACATTTCTTCATTCTGTTGCATTTCCAAAGGGTTGTAGAAGGAGTCAGGAGTATAAAATGCCAAACTCCAATGGCACATTAAAACAGAAGAAAAATTATAAACTACCCTCTCATCCAAACTGACCTTTGTCGTAGTAAACACTCATATCGACATCCCAGTCATCTGCTGTCTCCTCATCAAAATCTGAAAGAAAGCAGCAAAAGTCAACCAGTGACACCAGCCAGTTCCCAACCCCCGCCAACCCCTGGCCCAACCAAACCATGCCCCTGCTAACCCGGACAACCCCCATGCCCCTTCCTACCTCCTTTCTCCTCCTGCCAATACTGAGCATCTGTGTAAAACACAAGGCCAGACCCTCCCTTCTCCCACTTAAGCTCAATCTCTTCCTCGTACAGTCGCTCCTTTGTCCGCTCCTGAGTAGTAACGTCCTCGTACAGTGCCTCGTGTCTCTCCCACTCCTCACATGTATCATCATCCTGGGAAACACACAAAGTTCAGTGATAAGCCGCACAACAACTACTTGTAGTTATACAGTGCACTAGAGCAACACAACTGTCCCCAGAGCGCAGGCGAGGCCCCGGGAACCGTCCCTGGAGTGCACGCCAAGCTCCGGGAAATCATCTTTCACCATCTGTGTTCCATCCCATTCCAGGCCCAAGTGACAAAATTCCATTGTGATCCCCACTGCACCCAGCTCACCATCAGAGGTGGTGGGTCCATCAGCCAAAGGAGTGCTGGAGCTGACAAAGGGACTCCCCCTTCACCAAGGGTCTGCCTCTGAGAATATCCGTGTGTGATATTCGTCATTTGCCATGGGACTTTTTCTCCACACTGAGACAAGAAAATGCAGCTTACGTCATCAGAATGAGACTCCTCTCCCTCCTCCTCTTCTCTCTTTAGAGACTTCCTTTGTCCTGACCCTTGTTGCTCCTTTCCTGGCTGTAACAGGGGAGCAGGTGTATAACCCTGTGAGATCTTGCCTCCTGCAGCTTTATAAACTGCTCCCTCCTTGTGCACAGGGGCCGAGCCTTGGTACTGGAATGGAACGTTACCATAACGCCTGCTGGAACTGGTCTTGGGAAACTTTAGGCCGAGCTTGGTGATGATGCGGGGAGGCAAGCGACATGCTTGGATCAGTTCCAGGAAGACTCTCAGTGGTGTTCCGACATTTCCATTGGGCATCAGTGTCGGGGGGTTTAACTCCGGCAATCTGGACAAGTCCTTGGGTGTGAAAGTCTCACTCGGAGCTCTCTGACTTCGAAGTTCCTTTCTCGTTTTGTATGAGAAGAGGTTAGAATCTGTTGAGCAAGAACACCAATAAACTTGATCCACTGCCCAAAGAGAAACAGCATTAAAACCCAGACACACGTGTGCACACTGACGACCACTACCACAATTCTCCTCCCCGCCCCTCACCACCCGACACACACATGAATGCACACACAGCAACCCCATGCTAATTAAACCACCAAATGCTGCTGTGAAACAACTGGATAGGCTTGTCCTCCCAAACCATGGATAGTTCTCCAGACTTGGGCAATGGGCAGTGATCAGCTGCTGTAGGTCAGGACATGGAGTTTAAAGTTCAGCGACCAAGCTACAAGATTTCGCAACAACAACTTGCATTTATATAGCATCTTTAACATAATAAACCATCCCAATATGTTTCACGGGAGCTTAATCAAACAAAAATTGACACCAAATCACATAGGGAGCAATTAGAACAGATGATCAAATGCCTCTACCAGAGAGGTCTTTTTTTTCAAATGATATTCATTCTTGGGGTGTGAACATCGCTGATATTGCCCATCCCTAATTGCCCTTCAGAGGTTGGTGATGAGCTGTCTTCTTGAACTGCTGCATTCCTGTGGTATAGGTACACCCACAGTGCTGTTAGGGAGGGAGTTCCAGGATTCTGACCCAGTGACAGTGAAGGAATAGCAATATAGTTCCAAGTCAGCTTAGTGGGAGACTTGGAGGAGAACTTGCCTTGCAGGTGATGGTGTTTCCATGTGTCTGCTGCCCTTGTTGGGTGGTGGAGGTCGTGGGTTTGGAAGGGCCTGTTGAGCCGTGGCAAGTTGCTGTAGTGCATCTTGTAGATGGTACACAATGCTGCCACTGAGCACAGGTGGTAGAGGGAGTGAATGTTTAAGATGGTAGATGGGGTGCCGATCAAGTGGGCCGCTTTGTCTCATTACGCAGCGTCTTCAGAGGAAAGAGGAGCAGGGACTGCAGGCCATGGCTTCACTTTGAGCTTCAATTTTAACATTTTTAACCTAGTTTTCATATCCTTCCATGGCCCTCAACCATCCCTGTCTCTGTAAACCTATTGAGTCCTAAAACCCTCCAAGATCTCTGCACACAAAGAACAAAGAAAATTACAGCACAGGAACAGGCCCTTCGGCCCTCCAAGCCTGCGCCGATCCAGATCCTCTATCTAAACATGTCACCTATTTTCTAAGGGTCTGTATCTCTTTGCTTCCTATCGTGCCCGCGTCTACCACCTCCGCTGGCAACGCGTTCCAGGCACCCACCACCCTCTGCGTAAAGAACTTTCCACGCATATCCCCCCTAAACTTTTCCCCTCTCACTTTGAACTAGTGACCCCTAGTAGTTGAATCCCCCACTCTGGGAAAAAGCTTCTTGCTATCCACCCTGTCTATACCTCTCATTATTTTGTACACCTCAATCAGGTCCCCCCTCAACCTCCGTCTTTCTAATGAAAATAATCCTAATCTACTCAACCTCTCTTTATAGCTAGCGCCCTCCATACCAGGCAACATCCTGGTGAACCTCCTCTGCACCCTCTCCAAAGCATCTACATCCTTTTGGTAATGTGGCGACCAGAACTGCACGCAGTATTCCAAATGTGGCCGAACCAAAGTCTTATACAACTGTAACATGACCTGCCAACTCTTGTACTCAATACCCCGTCCGATGAAGGAAAGCATGCCGTATGCCTTCTTGACCACTCTATTGACCTGCGTTGCCACCTTCAGGGAACAATGGACCTGAACACCCAAATCTCTCTGTACATCAATTTTCCCCAGGACTTTTCCATTTATTGTATAGTTCACTCTTGAATTGGATCTTCCAAAATGCATCACCTCGCATTTGCCCGGATTGAACTCCATCTGCCATTTCTCTGCCCAACTCTCCAATCTATCTATATTCTGCTGTATTCTCTGACAGTCCCCTTCACTATCTGCTACTCCACCAATCTTAGTGTCGTCTGCAAACTTGCTAATCAGACCACCTATACTTTCCTCCAAATCATTTATGTATATCACAAACAACAGTGGTCCCAGCACGGATCCCTGTGGAACACCACTGGTCACGCATCTCCATTTTGAGAAACTCCCTTCCACTGCTACTCTCTGTCTCCTGTTGCCAGCCAGTTCTTTATCCATCTAGCTAGTACACCCTGGACCCCATGCGACTTCACTTTCTCCATCAACCTACCATGGGGAACCTTATCAAACGCCTTACTGAAGTCCATGTATATGACATCTACAGCCCTTCCCTCATCAATCAACTTTGTCACTTCCTCAAAGAATTCTATTAAGTTGGTAAGACATGACCTTCCCTGCGCAAAACCATGTTGCCTATCACTGATAAGCCCATTTTCTTCCAAATGGGAATAGATCCTATCCCTCAGTATCTTCTCCAGCAGCTTCCCTACCACTGACGTCAGACTCACCGGTCTATAGTTACCTGGATTACCCCTGCTACCCTCCTTAAACAAGGGGACAACATTAGCAATTCTCCAGTCCTCCGGGACCTCACCCGTGTTTAAGGATGCTGCAAAGATATCTGTTAAGGCCCCAGCTATTTCCTCTCTCGCTTCCCTCAGTAACCTGGGAACTTGTCCACCTTAATGCCTTTTAGAATCCCCAACACTTCCTCCCTCCTTATGCCGACTTCACCTAGAGTAATCAAACATCTATCCCTAACATCAACATCCGTCATGTCCCTATCCTCGGTGAATACCGATGCAAAGTACTCGTTTAGAATCTCACCCATTTTCTCTGACTCCACACCTTCAATTCTTCCCTTTGCGCATCCCCAATTTTAATCGCACCTCTGCTGGCAGCACTTCAACTACCTAGACCTAGGCTCTGGAATTCCCTCCCTAAACTTTGCTGCCTCTCTACTCAGTGGGTAGCTCTCTCGCCTGAGTCAGGAGGTTGTGGGTTCAAGTCCCGCTTCAGATACTTGAGCACAAAATCTAGGTTGACACTCCAGTACATACTGAGGGAGTACTGCACAATCGGAGGTGCTGTCTTTCAATAAAACACCGAGGCTTCATCCATCCGCTCTCTCAGATGGATGTAAAAGATCTCATGGCATTATTTTGAAGAGCAGCGGAGTTATCCTCAGGGTCCTGACCAATATTTATCCCTCAATTAGCAGCACTAAATATACAGTTTATTTGGTCAGTATCATGCTGCTGTAGTTTGTGGAAGCTTGCTATGCACAAATTGGCTGCCTTGTTTCCTACATTACAACAGTGACTACACTTAAAGTACTTCTCTCTCTGTAGCGTGCTCTGGGATGCCCTGAGGTTGTCGAAAGGTGCTACTGAAATGCAAGGCTGTCATTCTTTTCTTTCTATCTCTTTTCTCCTTTAAGATGCTCTGTAAAAGCTAACTCTCCAATCAAGCCACCTGTTCCAATATCTCAAGTGGATTGGTGTCAATTTTTGTTTTAAACGCTCCCTTGACCTGCATTTGGACATTTTTACTATGTTAAGGTACTATAACAAGAACTTGTATTTATCTAGCACACTTAATGGAATAAAACATCACAAGGCACTTCACAGGAGCATTATAAAACAAAATATGATTCCAAGCCACATGAGGCGATATTAGGTCATATGACCAAAGGCTTGGTCAAAGAGGAAGGTTTTAAGGAGAGTCTTTATAGAGGAGAGAAAGGCAGAGAGGTTTAGGGAGCAGTCAATGGTGCAGCGATTAAAATCAGTAATGCACAAGAAACCAGAAGTGGAGGAGTGCAGAGATCTAAGATTTGTGGGGCTGGAGGAGGCTACACTGATAGGCAGGGGTGAAGCCTAGTCATTATGGCACTGATGGAGGCCATTTAGCCCATTGAGTCCATGCCAGCTCTTGGTAGAGCCATCCAGTCAATCCCACTCCCCTGCTCTATCCCTGTAGCCCTGCACGTTTATTTCCCTCAAGCATCCATCCAATTACTTTTTGAAATCATTCAACGTCTCCGCTTCCAGCACCCACATAGGCAGCAAGTTCCAAGTCACTGGCATTCGCTGCGTAAATCCCCCCCCAGTTCTTGTCCAAAACCTTAAATGTGTCCCCTAGTCCTTGAACCATCAGCAAGGAAACCTCCTCCTGATTACCACTTACCGCCCTCTCTTGGCTGATGAATCATTGCTTCTCCATGTTGAACACTAATTGGAAGAAACACTAAGGGTAGCAAGGGCAACACAAAATTGGGCATCCATGAGGCGCCGTGGGCCATCAGCAAAAGCAGAATTGTATTCAACCACAATCTGTAATCTCATGGCCCGGCATATCCCCCACTCTACCATTAACATCAAGTTGGGGGACCAACCCTGGCTCAATGAAGAGTGCAGGAGGGCATGCCAGGAGCAGCACCATGCATACCTAAAAATTAGGGGTCAGCCTGATGAAGTTACAACTAAGGACTACCTGCACGCCATATAGCGGAAGTAACATGTGATAGACAGGGATAAGCAATCCCACAACCAACGGATCAGATCTAAGCTCTGCAGTCCTGCTACATCCTGTTGTGAATGGTGGTGGACAATTAAACAACTAACAGGAGGAGCAGACTCCACAAATATCCCCATCCTCAATGATGGGGGAGCCCAGCACATCAGCGCAAAAGACAAGGTTGAAGCATTTGCATCCATCTTCAGCCAGAAGTACTGAGAGGATGATCTATCACGGCCTCCTCCTGAGGTCCCCAGCATCACAGAGGACAATCCGACTCACTCCACGTGATATCAAGAAACTGCTGAAGGCACTAGATACTGCAAAGGCTATGGGCCCTGACAACATTCTGGCAACAGTACTGAAGACCTGTGCTCCAGAACTAGCCACGCCCCTAGCCAAGCTGTTCCAGTATAGCAACAACACTGGCATCTATCCGGCAACGTGGAAAATTGCCCAAAAAACAGGAAAAAAATCCAACCCGGCCAATTACCACCCCATCAGTCTACTCTCCGTCATCAGCAAAGTGATGGAAGGAGCCATCAACAGTGCTATCAAACGGCGCTTACTCACTGCGCTCAGTTTGGGTTTCGCCAGGGCTCCTAACCTCATTACAGCCTTGGTCGAAACATGGACAAAAGAGCTGAACTCCAGAGCTGAGATGAGAGTGACTGCCCTTGACATCAACACAGTATTTGACTGAGTATGGCATCAAGGAGCCCTAGTAAAACTGAAGTCAATGGGAATCGGGGGAAAACTCTCCACTGGTTGGAGTCATACCTAGCACAAAGGAAGATGGCTGTGGTTTAGATTATTTAGATTAGAGATACAGCACTGAAACAGGCCCTTCGGCCCACCGAGTCTGTGCCGACCATCAACCACCCATTTATACTAATCCTACACTAATCCCATATTCCTACCAAACATCCCCACCTGTCCCTATATTTCCCTACCACCTACCTATACTAGTGACAATTTATAATGGCCAATTTACCTATCAACCTGCAAGTCTTTTGGCTTGTGGGAGGAAACCGGAGCACCCGGAGAAAACCCACGCAGACACAGGGAGAACTTGCAAACTCCACACAGACAGTACCCGGAATCGAACCCGGGTCCCTGGAGCTGTGAGGCTGCGGTGCTAACCACTGCGCCACTGTGCCGCCCGGTTGTTGGAGGTCAATCATCTCAGTCCCAGGACATCATTGCAGGAGTTCCTCAGGGTAGTGCCCTAGGCCCAACCATCTTCAGCAGCTTCATCAATGACCTCCCTCCATCATAAGGTCTGATGTGGGGATGTTCCTGATGATTGCACAATGTTCAGCACCATTTGTGACTCCTCAACTACTGAAGCAGCCCCTGTCCAGATGCAGCAGACCATGACAACATCCAGGCTTGGGCTGATAAGCGGCAAGTAACATTCACACCACACAAATGCCAGGCAATGATCATCTCGAACAAGAGAGAATCTAACCATCTCCCCTTGATATTCAATGGCATTACCATCACTGAATCCCCCACTATCAACATCATGGAGGTTATCATTGACCAGAAACTGAACTGAACCAGCCATATAAATACTGTGGCATGAAGAGCAGGTTAGAGGCTGGGAATTCTGTGGCAATTAACTCACCTCCTGTCTCCCCGATGCCTGTCCACCATCTACAAGGCAAAAGTCAGGAGTATGACCGAATACTCGCCACTTGCCTGGATGGATACAGCTCCAACAACAATCAAGAATCTCAACACCACCCAGGACAAAGTAGCCTGCTTGACTGGCACCCCATCCACCACCTTCAACACTCTCTCCCTTCATCACTGACACACAGTGACAGCAGTGTGCATCGTCTACAAGATGCACTGCAGCAATTCACCAAGGCTCCTTCGACAGCACAAACTCTACCACCTGCAAGGACAAAAACAGCAGATACATGGGAACACCACCACCTGCAAGTTCCCCTCCAAGTCACACACCATCCTGACTTGGAACTACATTGCTGTTCCTTCACTGTCGCTGGGTCAAAATTCTGGAACTCCCTTCCTACAGCATTACTGGTGTACCCAATGTCTTGATGACTGCACCAGTTCAAAAAGGCAGCTCACACCACCTCCTTCTCAAGGGCAATTAGTGATGGGCAATAAATGCTGACCTAGTCAGCGACGTACACATCCCATGAACAAATAAAAAATCATTGATTTTTTAAAAAATTCTTTCATAGGATGTGGGTGTCACAGGCCAGGCCAGCATTTATTGCCCATCCCTAACTGCCCTTGAACTGAGTGGCTTGCTAGGCCATTTCGAAGGCATGTAAGAGTCAACCACATTGCTGTGGATCTGGAGTCACATGTAGGCCAGACCAGGTAAGGACAGCAGATTTCCTTCCCTAAAAGACATTGTGAACCAGATGGGTTTTTACAACAATCGACAATGGTTTCATGGCCATCATTAGACTAGCTTTAAATTCCAGATATTAATTGAATTCAAATTCCATCTTCTGCTGTCCAGAGCAATACCTGGGTCTCTGGGTTACTAGTCCAGTGACAATACCAGTATGCCACCGCCTCCCCCTTAAAACAAGGATAAGGATTTTAAAATTGAGACATCGGCAGAGAGGGAGCCCGTAAAAGTCAGCAAGCTCAGGGGTGATAGGCGAATTAAATTTGGAGCAAGTTAAGATATAGGTAGCAGTAGTTGTGAGCAACCAAAAGTCGGGGTGCATCTGTAATTCTGTCCCTCTCTTACCCACCAACCTCCTCCGATGTTGGTCCTCAGCCACTCCCCCGGCCCTCACCTGCAATCTCCGCCGCTCTGACGATGCGGATGAAGCAGCGACTCCGCAGAGAGTCTCCGGCCCTGTCCATCCACTGGCAGCCGTCATACATCAGCAGGAAGCTGGCAGCTCGGTCCGCGGGGAGCCAGACTACACAACAGCAGGTCGGACTGCGGCCTGGCTCTGGGACTGGAGTCGGCCCTGACCGCGGCCGCCGCCACTCGGGCCGGTGCCGGTAGTGGAAACAGCTGAAGCCGCCGCTCTCGGTGAACTGTGAGAACTGGTTCCGGAGGTCGGCGGCGCGGAGTCCGCGCGGGATATTCCCAACAACGGCATAAACACAGTTGGCGGCCGCCATCTTTCAGACTGGCACTGGGCAGCCACGCATGCGCACGGGGCTGTTGGCATGGAAGTTTTTGATACTGGCAACAAACTCTTAAAGGAATAGAAACAGAAAATAGTTGGAAATACTCAGCGGGTCAGGCAGCATCTGTGGAGAGAGAAACAAAGTTTTACCTTTCTGGTCGATGACCTCTCATCGGGGGTACCAACTTTTGGATGAGACGTTAAACCAAAGCCCCTTTGCCCTCTGTCAGATGAACATTAAACATCCCATGGCACTGGTTCAAAGAGCAGGAGAGTTCGCCCCACTGTGCTAGACCAATATTTATCCCTCAATCAACAACACTAAAAACAGATTATCTGCCCATCGACCTGAAAGATTAACTTTGTCCACAGATGCTGCCTGACCTGCTGAGTATTTCCAACTTTTTCTGTTTTTAATTTCAAATTTCCAGCATCCGCAGTATTTTACATATGTTCTTAAAGGAGCCTCGTGTCCTTGTGAGGTTGAATTGTAGCTGGTGACCCCGCTGAACAGCAATTCAGCCTCTAACATCTTCATTTCCCTCAACACATAGGACAGGAGGAGCAGGTATTGGTAACCAGGATAAGAGTATGTTACATAGAGCTGCATGGAATGTACAGCACAGAAATAGGGCCATTCGGTCCAACTGCTCTGTGCCAGTGCTTGTGCCCCACACTAACTTCCTCCCACCCTTCTTCACCTCACTCCACCGGGGACAAGTTGCAGAATAGATATCAAGCTGGCTACAAAAGAGAAATCAGAAAGTGGCAGTTAAAGATTCACCTGAATAATACCAAGGCTAAAAGGATTAAAATTATGTGCAGTTTTGATGCAGCAAGCAGGGAGAAACAATCTCCTATGGCAGCTGGGTCAGTAAGCAGAAGTCACAGATTTAAAGTAATTGGTGAAAGAGCTATAGGGGAAATTAGCAGAAATTTCTTCACACAGAGGATTGTTAAGATCTGGAACATGTTACCTGAAAGGGCGGCACAGTGGCGCAGTGGTTAGCACCGCAGCCTCACACCTCCAGCGACCCAGGTTCAATTCTGGGTACTGCCTGTGTGGAGTTTGCAAGTTCTCCCTGTGGCTGTGTGGGTTTCCTCCGGGTGCTCCGGTTTCCTCCCACATGCCAAAGACTTGCAGGTTGATAGGTAAATTGGCCATTAGCAATTGCCCCTAGTATAGGTAGGAGGTAGGAAAATATAGGCACAGGTGGGGATGTGGTGGGAATATGGAATTAGTGTAGGATTAGTATAAATGGGTGGTTGATGGTCGGCACAGACTTGGTGGGCCGAAGGGCCTGTTTCAGTGCTGTATAACTAAACTAAACAAAGGGTGGTGGAATCAGATTCCGTAGGTACTTTGAAAAAAGCAGTTGGACATGTCCTTGAAGAGGGTGAAAAATCTGGGATGCAGAACTAAATTGTACAGCTCTTTCAAAGAGCCAGCAGAGGTATAATAGGCCGAATGGCCTCATTCTGTGTTGTATGGTTCTATGAGAACAGGTTGCAAAGGCTAGGCTTCTATTTTGAATATAGAAGATTAAATAGTGATCTAATTGAGGTGTTTAAGGTGATGAAAGGAGTTGATAGGGTAGATAGAAAAGCTAAAATTAGAGCTCAGCCATTCAGGGGTGATGTCATCAAAAATTCTTTATTTATTTAGAGATACAGCAATGAAACAGACCCTTCAGCCCACCGAGTCTGTGCCAACCAACAACCACCCATTTATACTAACCCTACAGTAATGCCATATTCCCTACCACCTACCTACACTAGGGGTAATTTACAATGGCTAATTTAGCTATCAACCTGCAAGTCTTTGGCTGTGGGAGGAAACCAGAGCACCCAGCGAAAACCCACGCAGTCACAGGGAGAACTTGCAAACTCCGCACAGGCAGTACCCAGAATCAAACCCAGGTCCCTGGAGCTGTGAGGCTGTGGTGCTAACCACTGTGCCGCCCCTACACAAAGGATAGTGGAAATCTGGAAGTCTCTCCCCAAAAAGCTGTTGAGGCTGGGTCAATTGAAAATTTCAAAACTGATATTGATTGTTTTTTCTTAGGTGAGGACATTAAGGGTTACGGAACCAAGGTGGATAGATTGAGTTAAGATGCTGATCAGCCATGATCTAACTTAAAGGCGGAACAGGCTTGAGGTGCTGAATGGCCTCCTCCTGTTCCTATGTTCCTGTGGTGGTCCAGGAGATCAATGTAGTCATCAGGTAGACCGTAGGAGAAGGTATAAGAGTTGTTATCGTTTCTGTATTGGCAACAGTTACTGTCCCTGTGTCCCCACCACAAATTCCATTCCCTTGCTACTGATTCCGTCTCTTTCCCTGGCCACTGTCGTAGGCTGAAACAGATTATTTGCAGTCCTGTTTGACCATGAGCTGAGCTTCTGATCCCATATATGCTCCATCACCAAGACCGCTTACTTCCACCTCCATAACATCACCCATCTCCACCCCTGCCTCAGTTCACCTGTTGCTGAAAACTGACCCATGCCTTTGTTACCTCTAGACTCAACTATTCCAATGCTGTCCTGGCCATCCTCCCATTTTCCACCATCCGTAAACTTAAGCTGATCCAAAACTCTGCCTCCCGTATTCTAACTCACACCAAATCCTGTTCACCCATCTCCCAATCAAGCAATGACCCAATTTTTAACATTCTCATCCTTGTTTTCAAATCCCTTCATGGTCTCACCCTTTCCTATCTGAACTCAGTAGTGCTGGTGCTGTGCATCCTCTGAACTCAATAATGTTAGGGCCCTGCATTCTCTGAAATCGATAATGTTAGCACTGTTCATTCTCTGAACATGATAGCCTACCTGACAGTACTGGCCCAAGTACCACATTGAAGACAAAGTATTTCCAATGGTGGAAGCAGATGCAGGCTAAAGATATTTACTCAGACTGTCAGAAGATGCGCAGTGGTGTTCCACAGGAATTGATGGCGGCACCACTGTTGCTTTAAAATTCTCGTCCTTTTTTGAAATCCTTCCATGGCCTTACCCCTCCCTATCTCTATAACCTCTTTCAGCCCTACAAACCCCAGACATCTCTGCGCTCCTCCAATTCTGGCCTATCACACAATTCAATTTTAATCACCCTACCATTGGCAGCCATGCCTTCAGTTGCCTAGGCCTTAGGCTCTGAAATTTCCTCCCTAAACATTCCATCTCTCCCTATCCCTCTCTCCTTCTTTAAAACATTGCTTAAAATCTACCTCTTTGACCAAGCTTTCAGTCACTGGTCCTAATATCTCCCTTATGTGGCTTGGTGTCATATTCTGTTTGATCAATGCTCCTGTGAAGTGCTTTGGGATGTTTTACTACATTAAAAGCCCTATATAAATGTGAGTTGTTGTTGAGATCGGTGCTCAGAGTTCATGGATCTACAGGCAAATAGCATAGAGGCATTTATGGGGAAGCTAGATAAGGAGAGAAAGGATTAGAAGGATGCTTTGATAGGGTTCAGTGAACAGGGGTGGGAGGAAGCTTGTATAGAGCATAAACCATAGAGTATGAACCACTTGGGTTGAATAGCTTGTTTCTGTGTTGTATACTCTGTATAATTCTATGTAGCATATTCTCATTCCATGACAATATGAAAGGCACAATTCAACATGGTGGCTCCTCATCAGACCCCTTTCCTATCCTGAGTGGCGTGAAACAGGGCTGTGTTCTCGCATCCACACTTTTTGGGATTTTCTTCTCCCTGCTGCTTTCACATGCGTTCAAGTCCTCGTAAGAAGGAATTTTCCTCCACACAAGATCAGGGGGCAGGTTGTTCAACCTTGCCCGTCTAAGAGCAAAGTCTAAAGTACGGAAAGTCCTCATCAGGGAACTCCTCTTTGCGGACGATGCTGCTTTAACATCTCACACTGAAGAGTGCCTGCAGAGTCTCATCGACAGGTTTGCGGCTGCCTGCAATGAATTTGGCCTAACCATCAGCCTCAAGAAAACGAACATCATGGGGCAGAACGTCAGAAATGCTCCATCCATCAATATTGGCGACCACGCTCTGGAAGTGGTTCAAGAGTTCACCTACCTAGGCTCAACTATCACCAGTAACCTGTCTCTAGATGCAGAAATCAACAAGCGCATGGGAAAGGCTTCCACTGCTATGTCCAGACTGGCCAAGAGAGAGTGTGGGAAAATGGCGCACTGACACGGAACACAAAGGTCCGAGTGTATCAAGCCTGTGTCCTCAGTACCTTGCTCTATGGCAGCGAGGCCTGGACAAAGTATGTCAGCCAAGAGCGACGTCTCAATTCATTCCATCTTCGCTGCCTCCGGAGGATACTTGGCATCAGGTGGCAGGACCGTATCTCCAACACAGAAGTCCTCGAGGCGGCCAATATCTCCAGCTTATACACACTACTGAGTCAGCGGCGCTTGAGATGGCTTGGCCATGTGAGCCACATGGAAGATGGCAGGATCCCCAAAGACACATTGTACAGCGAGCTCGCCACTGGTATCAGACCCATCGGCCGTCCATGTCTCCGCTTTAAAAACGTCTGCAAACGCGACATGAAATCCTGTGACATTGATCACAAGTCGTGGGAGTCAGTTGCCAGCGTTCGCCAGAGCTGGTGGACAGCCATAAAGGCAGGGCTAAAGTGTGGCGAGTCGAAGAGACTTAGCAGTTGGCAGGAAAAAAGACAGAGGCGCAAGGGGAGAGCCAACTGTGTAACAGCCCCGACAATCAAATTTTTCTGCAGCACCTGTGGAAGAGCCTGTCACTCTAGAATTTGCCTTTTTCGCCACTCCAGGCGCTGCTCCACACACCACTGACCACCTCCAGGCGCTTATCCATTGTCTCTCGAGATAAGGAGGCCAAAGAGAGATATCTTTCTATTTAATTCTCCCGTATGCGTTTATCATAGTCTAAGGATACGGGGTAAACCTTTCAGGACTGAGATGAGGAGAAATTTCTTCACCCATAGAGTGGTGAGCCTGTGGAATTCGCTACCACAGAAAGCAGTTGAGGCCAAAACATAGAATGTTTTGAAAAATAAGTTAGATATAGTTCTAGGGTCTAAAGGGATCAAAGGGTATGGGGTGAAAGCCAGAACAGGCTACTGAGTTGGATGATCAGCCATGATCATAATGAATGGCGGAGCAGGCTCGAAGGGCCAAATGGCCTAATCCTGCTCCTATTTTCTATGTTTCTATGTAGCTTCTCCTTAAATGCATCTATGCTATTTGCCTCAACCACTCCTGAGATAGCAAGTTTGACATTCCATCCATTCTCTGGGTAAAGAAGTTTCTCCTGAAATCCCTAAAGGACTTGTTAGTGACAATCTTATATTTATGCCCCATAGTTTTGGACAAAGCCACAAGTGGAAACATCTTCTCTATGTCTACCATATCAAACCCTTTCATAATTTTAAAGACCTCGATCAGGTCACCTCCTCAGCTTTCTCCTTTCCAGAGAAAAGAACCCCAGATTATTCAGTCTTTCCTGATAGTTATAACCTCTCAGTTTTGGTATCCTTGTAATTTTTTGCACTTTTTCCAGTGCCTCTATATCCTTTTTGTAATATGGAGACCAGAACTGTGCACAGTACTCCAAGTGTGGTCTGACCAAGATTCTATACAAGTTTAACATAACTTCCCTACTTTTCAATGCTATTCCTCTAGAAATGAAGGGCAGTGCTTTGTTTGCTTTTTTAAAATTGAGTTTGTTATCCTACCTTGCTGCTTTTAATAATTTGTGTATCTGTACCCCTAGATCCCTTTGCTCCTCTACTTCATTTAGACACATTTTCCAAGCATTGTGTGGTCGTCTTATTCTTCCTACCAAAGTACACCACCTCACCCTTATCCGCATTGAAGTGTACAAATTTTGAAATTGTACTTCTGATTCCCAAGTCTGTTTTCTGCACAAAATACCAGATAAAGTACATGAATAATACTGTGGGCCCTCCTCCTCCTCCTGACCAGCTCTAAGGACAAGTGTCCTTGCAGTACCTTGGTATCCTGGCTGTGTTGGGGCAAATCCGCACTGTGGAGCATCTTAGGGCTGATGCATGTGTGTTACATCTGAAGCTCTGTGAAGAGGAAGTGTTCTCTGCATTTCTTTCCTGTACAGCTCTTCTTGGAACAGCAGGCTGTATTGTCCACATTTGATCAGTAGGGAGCAATCTTCACAACTCTGGGTGACGGAGAAAGGTTTCAACTTCTGGGAAATGTGTGTCGAAACCTTTCAAATTCTCTGGACCCAAATCATCTGCCTGCAAGAATCAACACTGAGTATGAAAGCCAGTTATTCTCAGTCTGTCATAGTATCAACAACAACTTACAGCATTTTACATACAGTTTACATACATTTTACAGCATTTTCAATGCAGCCAAATGTGTCATATATGCTTCAATGTTATGGGTTAGACACAGGCAGGAAGGAGTGAAGTGAATTGGCTAAAAGGATGATCCGAGGAGTAGGTTATAGCAATTGGAGGTGCAAAATAGCAAGTTAAAGGATGGGGTGGGGGGGTGGAGTTGGTGGGAAAGTAATAAAGGAGAGTGTGGGACTAGAGGAGGTTACGGAGATAGGGAGGGGGCAAGGCCACAAAGGGAGTTGAATATGAGGCTGAGAATTGTAAATAGGAGGTGTTGCTGAACTGGAAGCCACTGTAGGTCAGTGAGCACAGAAGTGTCTTGGTGTGAGTTAGGTATGGTCAGCAGAGTTTTAGAGAGTTGAAGTTTATGAAGAGTGGAATATGGGAAGCCAGCAAGGAGAGCATTGGAATAATTGAGTCTGGAGGTGACAATGATATGGACAAGGGTTTCAACAACATATGGTTGAGGCAGGTGCAAAGATGGGCAATATTACGGAGATGGAAGTAGGCGGTCTTTGTGAAGGAGAGGATATGGGGTCAGAAACTCAGCTCAGAGTCAGATAGGGCACCAAGGTTGAGAACAGTCTCGTTCAGCCTGAGACAATGATGAGGGAGTGGGATGGAGTTGGTGATGAGGGAACAGAGTTTGTGGTGGGGTTGAAGACAATGGCTTCAGTCTTCTCGATGTTTAGCTAAAGGAAATTGTGGCCAATCCAAGAGATGATGTTGGACAAGCAGTCTGACAAATCAGAGGCAGTGGAGGCATTGAGAGAGGTGGTGTTGAGATAGAGTTAGGTATTGTCAGTGTACATGTGGAACCTGACTCATGTCAGCAGGTGTTGTCACAAAGGGCAACATGTTGATGAAGAGAAGGGAACCTAGGTTAGATCCTTGAGGCACTCCAAATGTGACAGTGTGCAAGCAGGAAGAGAAGCCATTGCAGGAGATGCTCTGGTTATGATTGGATAGTTAAGATTGAAGCCAGGCAACTCCAATTCCATTGAGCTGGACAAAAGGTTACAAAAAGGTCAAGGACACTGAGGAGGAATTATGCATCATGGTCACAGTCACCGAGGATGTTAAGACTGTTTCAGTTCTGTGTCAGGATTGAAAATGTGATTGAAGTGATTCAACTGGGTTCTGGGTAGGAGATGGCGGGGGGGCGGGGTGGAGGGGAGGGGGGATGGGGTGGTGGTGATGTGAGGAAGAACTTTTTTACGCAGCGACTGGTAATGACCTGGCACTCACTACCTAAGAGGGTGGTGGAAGCAGAAACAATCACTGATTTCAAAAGGAAATTGGATAGGCACTTGAGGGAAATAAACTTTCGGGGCTATGGAGATAGAGCAGGATATGAGACAGACTGGATTGCTCTACAGAGAGCTGGCATGAACTTGATGGGCTGAATAGCCTCCTTCTGTGCTGTAATGACTCTAAAACTCTATAAACAGGGATTTGCAGCATAGACAGGCAGAAACTTTGGAGAGGAAAGGGAGTTTGGAGGTGGAGCAGTAGTTTGTAAGGAGAGAGGGGTTGAGGGTGAATATTCTGAAGAGGGAGTGATGATGTTGATTTTGAAAGAGAAGGGGACAGCACCTGCCAAGAGGGAAACATTTGCAAAGTCAGGTAGCATGGGGGTCAGGAAGAGAAGATGGTCAGCATTTTGGTGGGAATGGGGTCAAGGGAGCAAGAGAAAGATCTCATGGACAAACTCACAGAAGGCACATGGGGAGATAAGAGAAAACTTTGAGATAGACATGGGCTCTGAGTTTGGGAATGGGAGGGACAAGAAGCAGGGAGGAGTGCAGAAGAGGCAGCTGAACAGATGGTTGCAATGTTAGTTGTTACGACCGACTCCTCAAGTCCCCCAAAGCCCCCAATCAAAATATATAATTCTGATTGTGGTGGGAGCAACGCACTGTCAAATCAGTTCCACCACTCCACAGATCGCCTAACACTTCACTTTAAACTTTCCAAATTAAAGAAAGCCCCAGCCAAATTGTACCACCTATTAACCCCCGAATGAGGCTAACCAAACCAGGAGTCTTTGGATAACAAATTAACTGTTTAATTAGAAAAACTAAATTCTTAAACACTACTAAGATATAAACACCATTTAAAATAGAAAAAATTAGTGTCCATGCAGATTTATGCTCCTCCCGAAGTGGAATCTTCCAATATGAAACAGTCCAAGGTTGCTTGATGTCCTCACAGCCGTCCGATGAGGAAAAAAAGGGTCTTCAACAGTAAGACACTCAGTAGTCTAGTTCCAGTTGAAGTGATGTTCTTCTTTTTCCAGCGATGAATTCAGCAATCAACAACTTGCAGACACTTTTCAATGAATCAATTTGGCTTTAGAATTGTTTTCAGGGGTGAAAAAGTGATCAGTCTAAAATTCACCTTCCTTCAGTTTAAATTATCAGAGATCTCTTTTCCATTCCAAGTTCCGAAGAAGGGTCACTGACCCGAAACATTAACTCTGCTTCTCTTTCCACAGATGCTGCCAGACCTGCAGAGTATTTCCAACATTTCTTGTTTTTATTTCAGATTTCCAGCATCCGCAGTATTTTGCTTTTATCTATTCCATTCATGCTGGTCCAGCTGTCTGAGTGTTAGAATAGTCTGTTTCAACTAAAAAAACAGTTCAAAAGTTAATTGCAACATTGTATATCTCAATCATCAGTCTCTGAATGGCTGTTGCCAGGTGATGCACTATTAGAAGCTGGTTGGTTCCCTCTCTGTATGGTTGTATCCAATTTCAACCAAAATGCATCTTCTTAGTAATTTCTGAGGCTTGCTTGTTCTTAAAGCAGTATTGATCCTTTTACAGCCTTAAATCCTTGGCATCAGGTGGCAGGACCGTATTTCCAACACAGAAGTCCTCGAGGCGGCCAACATCCCCAGCATATACACCCTACTAAGCCAGCGGCGCCTGAGATGGCTTGGCCATGTGAGCCGCATGGAAGATGGCAGGATCCCCAAGGATACATTGTACAGCGAGCTCGTCACTGGTATCAGACCCATCGGCCGTCCTTGTCTCCGCTTTAAAGACGTCTGCAAATGCAACATGAAGTCCTGTGACATTGATCACAAGTCGTGGGAGTCAGTAGCCAGCGATCGCCAGAGCTGGCGGGCAACCATAAAGGCGGGGCTAAACAGTGGCGAGTCGAAGAGACTTAGCAGTTGGCAGGAAAAAAGACAGAAGCACAAGGAGAGAGCCAACTGTGTAACAGCCCTGACAACCAATTTTATCTGCAGCACCTGTGGAAGAGTCTGTCACTCTAGAATTGGCCTTTATAGCCACTCCAGGCGCTGCTTCACAAACCACTGACCACCTCCAGGCGCTTACCCATTGTCTCTTGAGACAAGGAGGCCAAAGAAGATCCTTTTACAGCCTTAAAGGCAAACGACATACTTCCCAGAAAAAAAAACTACAGGATTATAACATAGTGAAAAGAAGCCCATGAGATCATGACCCTTATTATTGGAGATGAGAGTGGAGAGGGCAGGGAGAAGTGGTTAAGGAGATGATTGATAATTACATGTGACCTTGGAGTAGCAAGTGTGTTGGATGAGGAGAGTGAGGCCAGATAGTGCTTGATGTGGGTGGTGGAGAATGCATTAAGATGGCCTTGTCTGTGATTAATACCAAGGTGTAGAGAGGACATGTGAAATGGCAAGGTCAAGTCTGTTAATATGAGTAGGAGAGTTTTAGGCAGGAGAGCGGCAAATTCAGAAGAGATTAGGCAAGGGAAACTAAGATGGAGATTAAAATCACCGAGGATAAGGAGTTGCTCAATCCAAAGGCTTAAGGAGGTAAGGAATGATCGTGCTGAGAAATTTGGGATGGCATGGTGGGGTGGTGGGGGTATGTGGAGGGTGGAGGCAGTAGAAAATTATTTTAAAGGACACATAAGAAGGGTGGAACACAGTGAGGTACTCAAAGGAGGAGAAGGTACAAGGGGAGTACATACTTACATACAAATTAGGAGCGTGAGTAGGCCACTCAGCCCCTCGTGCCTGCTCCGCCATTCAATAAGATCATGGCTGATCTGATTGTAACCTCAACTCCACATTCCCGCCTACCCCCAATAACCTTTCACCCCCTTGCTTAGCAAGAATCTATCTACCTCTGCCTTAAAAATATTCAAAGACTCTGCTACCACCGCCTTTTGAGGAAGAGTCCCAAAGACTCACAACCCTCAGAGAGAAAAAATTCTCATCTCTGTCAAATGGGTGACCCTCTATTTTTAAACAGTGACCCCTAGTTCTAGATCCTCCCACCAGAGGAAACATCCTTTTCACATCCACCCTGTCAAGACCCCTCAGGATCTTATATCTTTCAATCAAGTCGCCTCTTCCTCTTCTAAACTCTAGCAGATAAAGGCTTAACCTTTCCAACCTTTCCTCATAAGACAACCCGCCAGTTCTAGGTATTAGTCTAGTAAACCTTCTTTGAACAGCTTCTAATGTATTTACATCCTTCCTTAAATAACTAAACCAATACTGTACATAGTAATCCAGATGTGGTCTCACCAATACCCTGTATAACTGAAGCATAACCTCCCTAACTTTTGTATTCAATTCCCGTGCAATAAATGATAACATTCTATTAGCTTTTCTATTTAGGTACAGCACTGATCCCTGCAGGGAGGGACCAAGGTGTGATAAGGGTCACACTGCCACTATGGCAGTTTGGGTAGAGCAGTGGTGGAAAGTAAGGTCAGGGAGGAGGCTTAGTAAGGGGCAAGATGTCACCAACCATGAGCCAGGTTTCAGTTACACTGTGTACCTGTGCTCAGTGTACGCCAGGTACAGTACACCATGTGTACCTGTGCTCAGTGTACTCCAGGTACAATACATTGTAGCTCTGTATCCAAACTTATTCCATGTTGGACATTTACAACTAACAGGGAGAGGAGACGTCAGCCCATGAGAAATGCTTGGGCCTTTTCCCAAATGCCAGGGAGGAAAACATCAAGTTCAAAGCCACTGCACTATGCAATCTCTACTTCCATTGACTTTGTATGGTAAGACGTGGGAAATGGCATCTTTAAATCCTGACACCTGATAGGAGAACAGGTTTGAGGGGATGAATGGCCTACTGTTGTGCCTATGTAGACAGCGTCCAACAAACAGATGGAGAGATTCCTGGAGGGGTTAAACATTCTTCAGTTGGACCCTAATGGCACAAGGTGTAAATCAACAGTGACCGGCCACTCATATCGACCTGAATTAAATGTGTACTTTTAAACCTGAGGGTTTCTAAAAATTGAAAACCAGTGTCCTGTTGCAGTAAAGCTGTCTTCAATAAAGTGTCAAGTCTTTCAAAATAAGCAAAATAATTTTATTCAAAATAAAAAAATAATTTAATACAAAACAATGTGTTGAGAGAGAGGAGCAAAGTGTCAGTGGGGCAGTGATGTGTATGTGAAGTAAGTGGGCAGTGAAGTGCGAGTGGGCAGGTGATGTGGGTGGGTAGGGAGTGGGCAGGTGATGTGGGTGGGTAGGGAGTGGGCAGGTGATGTGGGTGGGTAGGGAGTGGGCAGGTAATATGGGTGGGTAGGGAGTGGGCAGGTGATGTGGGTGGGTAGGGAGTGGGCAGGTAATGTGGGTGGGTAGGGAGTGGGCAGGTGATGTGGGTGGGTAGGGAGTGGGCAGGTGATGTGGGTGGGTAGGGAGTGGGCAGGTGATATATCTGGGCAGTTAGTTAGGTAGATGATGTGCAGTCAGGCCCAGTGGCTCTTCCTCATTGGGTATAGAGCATGTCCAGCAGTAGCTCCTTCATGTTTGCTGCCCCAATCACCGGCCTGAAGAAGAGCTCGATAATGAGACTGGTGCTGATGGTCTTCAGGGCGGAGATGGTGAGTAAAACACGGGCAAAGCGGTTGCTGTCCCTGGGAGGCAGAGGCACCAGAACCTCACGCAGCGCGCGCTGTGCTTCCCGCTGGAGGCTCTCAATGTAGGCAGGAGCTCGGAGTCCAGGCAGGTCTGCAAAAGACAACAGCACTAATAAAGTCAGACCCAAACCCCAAACAAACACGGCCAGCTCTCTTAAACAGCTTTTCATCCCACCCACAGAAACACACGACAATTTGTTACCATACTAAAGACACCACAAACTATAACTATTGTTGCTCAATTGAATGCAGGGAGAGGGAACAGAGGAAACCAATCGCTGCACTAATTGAAGAGAGCTTCAACCACCTCAAACACGGCCAGGAGTAGAATGTGAGGAAACACAGCATGTGTTCACTACCTGGAAACATAGCATCAGTGCTGCGGATTTGCTTTCTGTTTCCAGCATGTCCTGTATTTAGAGCTATTTCTTGCTTCACACTGTCAGATCCACGACTCAGCCCCACGCCCCACCTCAATGCTCGGTTGGATCAGGCGTCGCACAAAAGAAAAGCTCTTAAGCTGGTCAGCAGAGCAACCAGACCCCTGAAAGTGCTGGAAAAAGAGGGGAAACCTATCGGGGATTCTGAAGGGGATAAATAAGCATACCATTTATTAATCGGAAAGTAGAGAGGGCCCTCTGATTGAGGAGCTCCCAGTCTGCTGCTGACCATTTACTAAGACTGTAAAATTATTGGTGGGCTCGCGGGTGTAAAGCGGTAATTTGTGACTCGCTCTGTGTAAATATCGTACCATTACAATTCCTTTGCTTCATTACACACGCTGGAATAAAGAAAGAAGCTGTTTAGTTACCAGGGTTGAAGAGGATTGCCCCTTTCAGGTACGCATACCCCTTTGGGCTTAGGTCCAAGCCCCAGAATTTGTTCAGACACATTTTCATTCTTTGTACACCAGCAAGTGTGGGCTGCTTCCTCTCCTCTTCCTCTGTCCTGATCAGGCCTTGCCCATTCAGCAAGATTCTCTTCAGCATGCTGTGACCTGGGGTCTCTGTCACCTCGAAGCTTACTCTCTCCTGAGCCAATCCCAACAGAAACAACGGGGGCCAGCAGCTCTCCAGCAGCAGCTGCTGGTCTGCTCTGGGAAGATGATGGAACGAAGGGAGGTTCCTCATAAAATTGACTGTTTTCACCAACACATCACACACCGCCTGACAGGTAACTTGTGGAGTCTTCAAGCAAACCGTCCGCCTGGCTTCACAGGAGCAGCTATGATGTGAGAACTCGTAGCAGGCCTCTCCCTGTTGGCTCAGAATCGTATATAAGATCGCACTCTGTCTCTTTCCAGAAGCACACTGGCATTTATCGAGCAGTACGTTGACATAAGCCATAACCTCCTCACTGCTAAACTAGGACCACGCCGAATTTAGCAATCCGACGTCAAACTGTACTCGTGTTAGCAGTTCACGGTAGTTTAAAAGTGCTGATTTTAACAGGAAACCAAAATCCTTAACTCATAACACTCCAAACGGTTGTTGTTGCAGTTGCGCTGTGCGGGAGTTGGCTGAGAATGGATCGGATACGTTCACTTCCAGCTCTCAGTGCAGTACAAGCATCCACAGGCACCAACTGAGCTGCTTACACCTGAGATTATTTATACTCAGTTTCATTCAATGCCTAAAAGTGACCTTGGCCTCAAGGGACAAACAGCTTTCATTGAAAAACAAGCCCACAGTAACTAATTGGCCAAGAGACTTGTCCCGACGGTGCAGGCGAGCAGCAGATAAGGATTTTTTTTCAATGAAGCACCAGGTCAGACAGATGGAAGTGGCTTATCTCGATTACCTGATGTCATGTACACAGACTTTAAACCCACCCCGTACCAGTGCACAAGAGGCCATTCACAGAACACCAATCAAGTACACTCAGTTACAGAAAGCGATATCAGGCTTTCTAATTAGATAAGGAATGTTTGCTGTATGCAGCCTTGAAGGAAATGAACTCATAAACAATTCTTGCCATTTCAACACTCCCCCCTGCTCTCATGCTCACATCTCTGTCCTGGGATTGCTGCAGTGTTCCAGTGAACATCAACGCAAGCTCGAGGAACAGCATCTCATCTACCGATTAGGCACACTACAGCCTGCCGGACTGAACATTGAGTTCAATAATTTCAGAGCATGACAGCCCCCCACTTTACTTTCATTTTTAGTTATTTTTTCTTCCTTTTTTTTGCATTCCTTTTTACATTTTTTGCATTTATTTCATTTCATCTTAGTTTGTTCAGTTTGCTTACCCACTGTTTTTTTCAGGTTGTTTTTCTTCAGGTTTGCACTTGCTGATGTTCTATATTCAGTATATTCACACCTAATCTGTACTAATGCTTTGTCTTTCAAAACACCATTAACATATTGTTTGCCTTTGCTCTGTGACCTTTTGGTCAGCTATGTGGCCTGGTCCAATCTGCACCTTCTCCTTTGTTATCTCTTGCCCACCCCCCACCTCACTTGTTTATAATCTGTGACTTTTCTAATATTTGTCAGTTCCGAAGAAGGGTCACTGACCCGAAACGTTAACTCTGCTTCTCTTTCTACAGATGCTGCCAGACCTGCTGAGTGAATCCAGCATTTCTTGTTTTTGTTTCAGATTTCCAGCATCCGCGGTATTTTGCTTTTATTTTAGTGTTTAATTCACTGCCACTTCTCTTCCTGGGAAGGACAGCATTACCCCTGAAATAATCAAGAGTGCCAAGCCTGCTATACTCTCAGCACTACATGAACTGCTATGCCTGTGCTGGGACGAGGGAGCAGTACCCCAGGACATGCGCGATGCCAACATCATCACCCTCTATAAAAACAAAGGTGACCGCGGTGACTGCAACAACTACCGTGGAATCTCCCTGCTCAGCATAGTGGGGAAAGTCTTTGCTCGAGTCGCTCTGAACAGGCTCCAGAAGCTGGCCGAGCGCGCTACCCTGAGGCACAGTGTGGCTTTCGTGCAGAGAGATCGACTATTGACATGCTGTTCTCCCTTCGTCAGATACAGGAGAAATGCCGTGAACAACAGATGCCCCTCTACATTGCTTTCATTGATCTCACCAAAGCCTTTGACCTCGTCAGCAGACGTGGTCTCTTCAGACTACTAGAAAAGATCGGATGTCCACCAAAGCTACTAAGTATCATCACCTCATTCCATGACAATATGAAAGGCACAATTCAACATGGTGGCTCCTCATCAGAGCCCTTTCCTATCCTGAGTGGTGTGAAACAGGGCTGTGTTCTCGCACCCACTCTTTTTGGGATTTTCTTCTCCCTGCTGCTTTCACATGCGTTCAAATCCTCTGAAGAAGGAATTTTCCTCCACACAAGATCAGGGGGCAGGTTGTTCAACCTTGCCCGTCTAAGAGCGAAGTCCAAAGTACGGAAAGTCCTCATCAGAGAACTCCTCTTTGCTGACGATGCTGCTTTAACATCTCACACTGAAGAATGCCTGCAGAGTCTCATCGACAGGTTTGCGTCTGCCTGCAATAAACTTGGCCTAACCATCAGCCTCAAGAAAACGAACATCATGGGGCAGGATGTCAGAAATGCTCCATCCATCAATATTGGCGACCACGCTCTGGAAGTGGTTCAAGAGTTCACCTACCTAGGCTCAACTATCACCAGTAACCTGTCTCTAGATGCAGAAATCAACAAGCGCATGGGTAAGGCTTCCACTGCTATGTCCAGACTGGCCAAGAGAGTGTGGGAAAATGGCGCACTGACACGGAACACAAAAGTCCGAGTGTACCAGGCCTGTGTCCTCAGTACCTTGCTCTACGGCAGCGAGGCCTGGACAACGTATGCCAGCCAAGAGCGACGTCTCAATTCATTCCATCTTCGCTGCCTTCGGAGAATACTTGGCATCAGGTGGCAGGACTATATCTCCAACACAGAAGTCCTTGAAGCGGCCAACACCCCCAGCTTATACACACTACTGAGTCAGCGGCGCTTGAGATGGCTTGGCCATGTGAGCCGCATGGAAGATGGCAGGATCCCCAAAGACACATTGTACAGCGAGCTCGCCACTGGTATCAGACCCACCGGCCGTCCATGTCTCCGTTATAAAGACGTCTGCAAACGCGACATGAAATCGTGTGACATTGATCACAAGTCGTGGGAGTCAGTTGCCAGCATTCGCCAGAGCTGGCGGGCAGCCATAAAGACAGGGCTAAATTGTGGCGAGTCGGAGACTTAGTAGTTGGCAGGAAAAAAGACAGAGGCGCAAGGGGAGAGCCAACTGTGCAACAGCCCCAACAAACAAATTTCTCTGCAGCACCTGTGGAAGAGCCTGTCACTCCAGAATTGGCCTTTATAGCCACTCCAGGCGCTGCTTCACAAACCACTGACCACCTCCAGGCGCGTATCCATTGTCTCTCGAGATAAGGAGGCCCAAAAGAAACTTCTCTTCCAGGAATGCCTACCTTGAAGAAGTTCTGCTCTTCTCTCCGACGGGATTTTCGTTTGTCTCTTTTACCTTGTTCACCTTCATTGCTTTCTATTTCCCTCCTGGTGTTTGATAAGGTATCTACCAAAACTCGTTTTCACAGCCACATCTCCTTCCTCAGTGACTGTCTCCGGCTCCGACTGATTCCACGTGGATTCCAACTGCAGTTTCACCCATCATGCTTTGAAACCACCCAGGATCACAGGTATCTCCGAGAAATACAACGTTCCTCGGACTGCTACTCTCGCCGTATCCTGAGATCCACGCTCAGTGCTATGCGCCGCCATATGCACACACTGGACCTCTCTCTCCAGCAGCACCGTCTCACCTTATCTCAAAGCTGTTCTACTCTGCAGTTTCATCTCATCTTACGTCTCATCCGACGCATTAACAAAAAACTTTTTTTCTTCCTTTCAGGTGTTAAGGAACGCAAGCTCCAGCAGCTGATGGGGACTAATGCCCCTCCAGATCCTCCTTCCGCTTCACTTCCCTCTGACCCCACCCCTTCTGATCTGACCCCTTGCCGTGTATTCACTATACCCTCTGACCTCCCCATCTCTGATGCTGAGCGTTCTGTACTCAGCAAAGGACTCAGTTTTATCCCCTTACGCCCCCACCTCAATGAATTTCGCGCTCGGCATGACGTTGAGCTCTTCTTCCGTCGCCTCCGCCTCCGGGCTCACTTCTTTGACCAGGAGTCCTCCCCCCGACCAGCAGACCCATTCACCCGCCTCCAGTATTCTCCCTCTACCTGGACCCCTCACCCTGGCCTCTTACCCGCTCTTGATCTCTTCATTGAAAACTGTCGGCGAGACATTGGTCGTCTCAATTTCGCTGCCCCCCTCACTCACTCTAACCTGTCCCCCTCTGAACTTGAGGCACTCCGTTCTCTCAGGTCTAACCCCGACATGGTCATCAAACCTGCAGACAAGGGTGGTGCTGTTGTTGTATGGCGTACCGACCTCTACCTTGCAGAAGCTCAACGCCAACTCACAGACACCTCTTCCTACCTCCCTCTGGACCATGACCCCACCACCGAACATCAAGCCACCGTCCAAAGGACTGTCACTGACCTCATCTCCTCTGGAGATCTTCCCTCTACAGCTTCCAACCTCATAGTCCCGCAACCCCGGACAGCCCGCTTCTATCTCCTTCCCAAAATCCACAAACGGGACTGTCCCGGCAGACCCATTGTGTCAGCCTGCTCCTGCCCAACTGAACTTATTTCTTCCTATCTAGACTCCATCTTTTCTCCGCTGGTGCAGTCTCTTCCCACCTACATCCGTGACTCTTCTGACGCCCTACGTCATTTTGACAATTTCCAGTTTCCTGGTCCCAACCGCCTCCTCTTCACTATGGACGTCCAATCGCTCTACACCTCCATCCCCCACCAGGATGGTTTGAGGGCTCTCCGCTTCTTCCTGGAACAGAGGCCCAACCAGTCCCCATCCACCACCACCCTCCTCTGCCTGGCTGAACTTGTTCTCACATTGAACAACTTCTCCTTCAACTCCACGCACTTCCTTCAAGTAAAAGGTGTCGCTATGGGTACCCGCATGGGTCCTAGTTATGCCTGTCTTTTTGTGGGATATGTCGAGCATTCTTTGTTCCAGTCCTACTCAGGCCCCCTCCCCCAACTCTTTTTCCGGTACATTGATGACTGTATCGGTGCCGTTTCCTGCTCCCGCCCCGAACTCGAAAACTTTATCAACTTTGCTTCCAATTTCCACCCTTCTCTCACCTTTACATGGTCCATCTCTGACACTTCCCTTCCCTTCCTCGACTTCTCTGTCTCCATCTCTGGGGATAGGTTGTCTACCAATATCCATTATAAGCCCACTGACTCCCACAGCTACCTCGACTACACTTCTTCACACCCTACCTCCTGTAAGGACTCCATTCCATTCTCCCAGTTTCTCCGTCTCCGACGCATCTGCTCTGATGATGCTACCTTCCATGACGGTGCTTCTGATATGACCTCCTTTTTCCTCAACCGAGGATTTCCCCCCACTGTGGTTGACAGGGCCCTCAACCGTGTCCGACCCATTCCCCGCACCTCTACCCTCACCCCTTCCCCTCCCTCCCAGAACCGTGACAGGGTTCCCCTTGTCCTCACTTTTCATCCCACCAGCCTCCATATCCAAAGGATCATCCTCCGCCATTTTCGCCACCTCCAGCGTGATGCCACTACCAGTCGCATCTTCCCCTCCCTTCCCCTGTCAGCATTCCGAAGGGATCGTTCCCTCCGCGACACCCTGGTCCACTCCTCCATTACCCCCACCACCTCGTCCCCGTCCCAGGGCACCTTCCCCTGCAATCGCAGGAGGTGTAATACCTGCCCATTTACCTCCTCTCTCCTCACTATCCTAGGCCCCAAACACTCCTTTCAGGTGAAGCAGCGATTTACTTGTACTTCTTTCAATGTAGTATACTGTATTCGCTGCTCACAGTGTGGTCTCCTCTACATTGGGGAGACCAAGCGCAGACTGGGTGACCGCTTTGCGGAACATCTCCGCTCAGTCTGCAAGCAGGACCCTGAGCTTCCGGTTGCTTGCCATTTCAACACTCCCCCCTGCTCTCATGCTCAGATCTCTGTCCTGGGATTGCTGCAGTGTTCCAGTGAACATCAACGCAAGCTCGAGGAACAGCATCTCATCTACCGATTAGGCACACTACAGCCTGCCGGACTGAACATTGAGTTCAATAATTTCAGAGCATGACAGCCCCCCACTTTACTTTCATTTTTAGTTATTTTTTCTTCCTTTTTTTTGCATTCCTTTTTACATTTTTTGCATTTATTTCATTTCATCTTAGTTTGTTCAGTTTGCTTACCCACTGTTTTTTTCAGGTTGTTTTTCTTCAGGTTTGCACTTGCTGATGTTCTATATTCAGTATATTCACACCTAATCTGTACTAATGCTTTGTCTTTCAAAACACCATTAACATATTGTTTGCCTTTGCTCTGTGACCTTTTGGTCAGCTATGTGGCCTGGTCCAATCTGCACCTTCTCCTTTGTTATCTCTTGCCCAACCCCCACCTCACTTGTTTATAATCTGTGACTTTTCTAATATTTGTCAGTTCCGAAGAAGGGTCACTGACCCGAAACGTTAACTCTGCTTCTCTTTCTACAGATGCTGCCAGACCTGCTGAGTGAATCCAGCATTTCTTGTTTTTGTTTCAGATTTCCAGCATCCGCAGTATTTTGCTTTTATCATAAACAATTCTACCTGATGTCAGATCACTGCATTATTAGTAAAACAACTGCTGTCTCTCAGCAAATATCCTAATCTGTTGTAAACCTTAACCAAGTTCAGAAGTAACATAAACTGGATCCAGTGGCTTGGGGAGTAAATGAACTGACTGAGATGGTGCTGAGCTGCAGAGTCTGGGAAGTTCCAGGCTCTACTCTGCCCATACCGTAGGCTGACCTCCAATGACATAGCAGTGGTGCTGCTATAATTCACCCCTGTGCTGGAGAAGAGACAAACTGGGGTTTCAGTTCTGATCATTTTCAAGGCAGATCAACAGATTTTTGTTAGGCTAGGGTATTAAGGGATATGGAGCAAAGGTGGGCAAATGGATTTGAGGTACAGATCAGCCATGATCTAACAGATGGTGAAACAGATTTGAGGAGTTGAATAGCCTCCTCCTATTGGTATGTTCCTAACCCCGAATGGAAAATGCCTATGGCTGGATATTGGATCAGGAAGTATTGATTGACCCATACGAACATATGAATTATGAGCAGGAGTAGGCCACTCGGCCCCTCAAGCCTGCTCCGCCATTCAATAAGATCATGGCTGATCTGATTGAAACCTCATCTCTACATTCCTGCCTACCCCGATAACCTTTCACCCCCTTGCTTATCAAGAATCTACCTACCTCTGTCTTAAAAATATTTAAAGACTCTGCTTCTACTGCCTTTTGAGGAAGAGAATTCCAAAGACTCACGACCCTCTGAGAGAAAACTTTCTCCTCATTTCTGTCTTAAATGGGCGAACCCTTATTTTTAAATAGTGACACCTAGTTCTAGTTTCTCCCACAAGGGGAAACATCCTTCCCACATCCACCATGTCAAGACCCCTCAGGATCTTATATGTTTCAATAAAGTCGCCTTTTGCTCTTCTAAACTCCAGCTGATACAAGCCTAGCCTGTCCAACCTTTCCTCATAAGACCACCCACCCATTCCAGGTATTAGTCTGAACTACGTCCAATGCATTTACATCCTTAAATAAGGAGACCAATACTGTACACAGTACTCCAGATGTGGTCTCACCAATGCCCTGTATAAGTGAAGCATAACCTCCCTACCTTTGTATTCAATTCCTCTTGCAATAAACAATAACATTCTATTAGCTTTCTTAATTACTTGCTGAACCTGCATACTAACCTTTTGCAATTCATGCACTAGAACACCCAGATCCCTCTACATCTCAGAGCTCTGCAATCTCTCACCATTTAGACCAAACACAGAGAGGGGAATATTTGTTACTCCATGGAAAACCTAACCTTTAAAATGCAACTGTGCAGGTGAACGAGCCATGTCGACACGGGGACGCCACTGGGCATCTCATTATCTAGAGAACTCCAGAGCACATCAAAATAGAAAAACAAAGTTTTGCATTTATATAACGCAGTTTGCAACCTCAGGAGGTATCAAAGAACTTCACACCCAAGTGAGTACCTTTGAAGTGAAGTCACTGTTGTAATGTAAGAAACAGAGCAGCCAATTGCACACAGCAATGTGATAATGATTAGATAAATTGTTTTAAGTATTGAAGAGATAAATATTGACCAGGACATTGCAGGGAACTTCCTTGCTCTTCTTCAAATAGTGCCATGGGATCTTTAACATCCATACAAGAGGGCAAATGGGGCCTCGGTTTAATGTCGCATTCGATAGACGGCACCTCTAATAGTACAGCACTCCCTCTGTACTGACCCTCAAGTAAACTTGAGTCCATCCAAAACTCTGCAGCCCGTGAGTTAACACGCAACAAGTCCCATTCAACCATCATCCTTGTGCTTGCTGACCTACAGCTTGATTTTAAAATTCTCATTCTTGTTTTCAAATCCATCCATGGCTTCACCCCACCCTATCTCTGTAATCTCCTCCAGCCTTACACCCTCTGAGATATCTGCACTCCTTTAATTCAGGCCTCTTGAGCATCCCAATTTTAATAGCTCCACCATTGGTCGCTGCGCCTTCAGTTGCCTGGGCCCTAAGCTCTGACGTTCCCTCCCTCCACCTCTCCGCCTCACTTTCCTACTTTAAGAAGCTCCTTAAAACCTACCTCTTTGATTAAGCTTTTGGTCATCTGACCTAATATCTCCTTATGTGGCTCAGTCATATTTTGTTTTATAATGCTCTTGTGAGGTACCTTGGGATGTTTTATTACATTAAAAGCACAATATAAATGTAAGTTGTTGTTAGAGTGTCAGCCTGGATTATGGGCTGAAGTGGGGTATGGGGCTTGAACCCACAAGCTTCTAAGAGGTAAGAGTGCAATACACTGAGTCACATCTGACATCTTCAATCCCCAGATGTCTGGCACTTAATGCTGTTAACTGTAATATGATGTCTGTAGTTAGAGGGGAGCAAGGGCTAACATCGAAACATCTCTCCAGAGTGGAATCCTTACATGACCCTTCATGTATATTGTCAGGGAACGTGAACACAAAGCTGACAGTCTTGCTGAATAACTTCTCCACAGCAGCTACCTCATCACCACTAGTTCATGTCAAAACCAATCTGGTTATGGTGCAAGGCCTACACTATAGGACATCACCAAGCTTAAAATGATTAGGGTATGAGTTAGATTAGGAATAGAGGTTTGAAAAGTTTATAGAAGGAATTGCATGGAGTTTCTGTGTGACACAGGGATTGCAGAGAATTACAAAGTATTTACAGCATAGAAAATGCTATTCTGCTCAACTTTTTTTTTAATTTCCAAAATATACTTTATTCATAAAAATCTGTAAAAAATACATTGCCAAACAGTTTCAAACAGCACCAAAAAATACAAACATTGCAAGGGAGATCAGTTTCCTTCAATACAATCATGAGTTGCCTCACAACCCATCCATTTCACATTTGTCATGCCAATTACATTTTTACATTTACAGCAAATGAAAATTTTCCCGATACAGTTCGAGGGGTTTCCCATGGATCCAGCCCCTCAGTTCAGCTTGGTGGGGGGACCTTACACTATGGTCTTTCCCCATTAAGCCTTCGCTGCGGCTGCCCCAAGCTTTAGTGCATCCCTCAGCACGTAGTCCTGGACCTTGGAATGTGCCAGTCTGCAACATTCGGTTGTGGACAACTCTTTGCGCTGGAAGACCAGCAAGTTTCGGGCAGACCAAAGGGCGTCCTTCACCGAGTTGATAGTCCTCCAGCAGCAGTTGATGCTTGTCTCGGTGTGCGTCCCTGGGAACAGCCCGTAGAGCACAGACTCCTGTGTTACAGAGCTGCTTGTGATGAACCTCGACAAAAACCACTGCATCTCTTTCCACACCTGCTTTGCAAAGACACATTCCAGGAGGAGGTGGGCAACCGTCTCTTCCCCACCACAGCCACCGCGGGGGCATTGCGCGGAGGGGGCGAGACTTCAGGCGTGCAGGAAGGATCTGACGGGGAGGGCCCTTCTCACCACCAGCCAAGCTACATCTTGGTGCTTGTTTGAAAGTTCTGGTGATGAGGCATTCCGCCGAATGACTTTGGCGGTCTGCTCGGGGAACCATCCGACAGGATCCACCGTCTCCTTTTCCCGTAGGGCCTTGAGGACATTCCGTGCAGACCATTGCCTGATGGATCGGTGGTCAAAGGTGTTTTCCCGCAGAAACTGCTCCACGAAGGATAGGTGGTACGGCACGGTCCAACTGCATGGAGCGTTCCGCGGCAATGTGACCAGGCCCACCCTTCGCAACACCAGGGACAGATAGAACCTCAGCACGTAGTGACACTTGGAGTTTGCATACTGGAGGTCTACACACAGCTTGATGCAGCCGCACACGAATGTGGTCATCAGGATGAGGGCCACATTGGGTACATTTTTCCCGCCCTTATCCAGAGGTTTGAACATCGTGTCCCTCCAGACCCGGTCCATTTTAGATCCCCAGATGAAGCGGAAAATGGCTCGGGTGACCGCCACAGCGCAGGAGTGGGGTATGGGCCAGACCTGCGCCATGTACAGCAACAATGTGAGCGCCTCGCACCTGATGACCAGGTTCTTACCCACAATGGAGAGAGATCGCTGCCCCCACATACTCAATTTTTGTTGTACCTTGGCTACTCGCTCCTCCCAGGTTTTGGTGTACGCCCCGGCCCTTCCGAACCATATCCCCAGCACCTTCAGGTAGTCTGACCTGACGGTGAAGGGGACAAAGGATCGGTCAGCCCAGTTCCCAAAGAACATGGTCTCGCTCTTGCCGTGGTTAACTTTGGCTCCCGAGGCCAGTTCGAACTGGTTGCAGATGCTCATCAGTCTGCGCACGGACAGCAGATCCGAGCAGAAGACGATTCTGCTCAACTGGTCTATGCCAGCATTTATGCTTCCTCAGAGCCTCCTCCCAACCTTATTCATCTAACTATCGTCATAACCTTACTTGCTCACGTTTATGTGGCTTCCACTTAAATACACCTATACTGTTTGCCTCAGCCACTCACTCCTTGCTTGTGGTAAAAGTTCCACATTCTAACTACTCTCTGGGTAAAGAATTTGTCCTAAATTGCCTACTGGTTTTATTAGTGACTATAATTTATGGTCCCTAATTCTGACCTCCTCTACAAGTAGAACCATCTCCCCTATTAAGCCTTTTCATATATCTGCAGCCTATTCGGTATGACCTTTCAGTCCTGGTGTCCTACTAATAAATCTGCTCTGCCCCTTCTCCAGTGCCTCGATATCCCTTTCCCAGCTTCGTCCCCACGAAGCCGCCCTCCCAATAAAGCCTATAGCCTGCGGCTTCTTGCCAACTGCAAACACGTCAGGCCAAATTAGAGCCACAAAATCGAGAATGTGCTGAAGCCCGGGTTACGAGGGCCCAATTCCCGAATGTTCCAGTTTCCATGGTGACTGCGCCCACAACATCGAACCCAGTCGAATTCTATTGGTTTGGCGTCATGCGTCTGCCTCAGCGTATCTGCTGATTGGTTGAGACACTTGTCCATCACATTTGACCGGGGGGGGGGCGGCAATACTTCCGGGTGAGCGGCCTGGGCCTGGAGCAGCGTGTGACTGAGTGATAGCCTGAGGGAACCGCATTAACACAGAGACACCATGGGCGACTCATCTGGCGAGGATCGCTTCGATGGGATTCTGCTGGCCATGGCCCAGCAACATGAAGGGGGTGTTCACCAGGTATGAAGGAGATCCCCACTCCGGCTTGGAGCTAGGCCCACCCCACCCAGTGTGTAGATCCCCTCCCCCCACGAACCTGTGGGTAGATCCCCTCCCCCCACGGGCCGATGGGTAGATTCCCCCCCCCCCCCCCCCCCGCGGGCCGGTGGGTAGATCCCCCACAAGGGAGGGGGTAGATTTTTTATTCATTCATGGGCGTCACTGGCAAGGCCAGAATTTATTGCCCATCCCGAATTGCTCTTGAGAAGGTGGTGGTGAGCTGCCTTCTTGAACTGCTGCAGTCCTTGGGGTGTAGGTACACCAACAGTGCTGTTAGGAAGGGAGTTCCAGGATTTTGACCCTGCGATAGTGAAGGAACAGTGATTATAGTTCCAAGTCAGGAGGGGGAACACGCAGTTGGTGGTGTTCCCATGCATTTGCTGCCCTTGTCCTTCTAGGTAGTACAGGTCGTGGGTTGGAAGGTGCTGTCGAAGGAGCCTTGGTGAGTTGCTGCCGTACATCTTGTAGATGGTACACACTGCTCCCACTGTGCATCGGTGAAGGGATTGGATATTGAAAGCTGTGGATGGGGTGGCAATCAGGCAGGCTGCTTTGTCCTGGAAGGTGTTGAGCTTCTTGAATGTTGTTGGAGCTGTAGCCATCCAGGCAAGTGGAGAGTATTACATCACATTCCTGACTTGTGTCTTGTAGATGGTGGACAGGCACTGGGGAAACAGGTGATTTATTCGCCGCAAAATTCCTAGCCTCTGACCTGCTCTTGTAGCCACAGTATATGTGGCTGGTCCAGTTCAGTTTCTGGTCAATGGTAACCCCCAGAATGTTGATGGATTCTATCTCCCCTGGCTCCCTGGGTGGATGCCCTCCCCGCCTCCCTTTACGAATGGATGTCCCCTCCCTCTCCCCCACTTCACGTGTAGATCCCCTCATGCCCATGAAATTGAGGCTGCTCTATATTGCAAGCCTTTTCTGGATAACTCCTCAGCTGCTCCTTTTGCTCTGGAAAATGTATCTGTTTAACACTGTGCTTTCTGCAGTCTCTATGCACCTCGCTGTGCACATGCACAACAGTACACAGTACCTGGAACCATCCCTACAATAGCAAACTTAAAAAAAGAAAGAATTCCATGACCTTAGGACATACCAAAGCACTCTGAAATGTAGTTACTGTTGTAATGTAGGAAAAGCAATAGCTAAACATCGCACAGTAAGATCCCACAACCAGCAATGTGGTAAATGTCTGGCTACTCTGTTTTTGTGATGGTGATTGAGGGACAGCCATCAGCCAGCACATCGTGGAGACCCTCCCTGCTCTTCTTTCGAAATAACCATGGGATCTTTTCCATCCCCCAAAGAAGGCAGGCGGGGCCTCGGTTTGACTCTTCATCTGACAGACAGCAGCTCTGACAATGCAGCACTCCCTCAGTACTGCACTGGGGGCATCAGCCTGGATTATAAACTCAGGTCTTCGGACTGTGACTTGAATTCATGCCCTTCTGACTCACCTAACTGATAGATTCTCTGGTCTGTGGGATGGCCTTGGTCACTTCAGCCATTGAGCCTGCCTGACTCTATCTCTGAACAGCTGTGTACTGGCTCTGCCTCCAGCAGCAGGAGTACACCCTTGTTTACTCTGAGTTTCTTGTCAATGCTGAGTGCTGGTGCAACAGCTGGTAATGGTAGTTTGCCCGCTGTACAACTGAAAGAAAGGTTAAATGGTGAAATGTCCAGTTCACCAGTGCTATGAGAGGAAATGAGAGTTTGATGTACGGCACTGCATGGTGCTCCTCCCCTACCAGCTCGCACAGTGAGCTGCACTCAAACATCAAACAATTTAAAGTTGGTTTATTTCCATGTGAAATTGAGTGAATGTATTTTTGTGTTTCTGACTTGATTTAATTCATTCTTACTTAATGTGATTTTTATGGGAGAATGTACTTGGCTGATGCTGGGTGACCTGTCAACTTCAGCGGGTCTGAATAAAATTTTCTTTTCCAGCTCGTGGATACATTCTTCAGTTTCCTGAGGCGAAAGACTGACTTCTTCACTGGTGGAGAGCAGGGAGCAGCTAACAAAGTGAGTCCAGGGGGTTCCATTAAGTCTCCACCTCTCTCATTTCTGGGGGCCCCGCTGTATTTCCATCTCTCTCTCAGTACAGAGGGCCCTGCTACATATACATCTCTTTCTCTCTCTCAATTCAATTTGATTATGGGTCTCCCCTTTAACTGATAATTCTGATCATATATTTTCCACAGTTGGTCACAGAAACATTCAAACACCATCAAAAATTAGCGATACAGGTTCAGATGGAGAAGGAAGTGAAAAAGGAAGCAGAGAGAAAAGATAACTTGGAACGGGCAAAGCTCACTGAGGAGAAGGAGAAATCTGAACCAGATCCAAAGCAGCCAAAAATCAAAGAGCTGACTGACGAGGAGGCAGAAAAATTGCAGAGGGAGATTGACCAGGTGAGTGTGGCATGCAGCATCCACAGGCCAATCACAGCACAAAAATTGGATCATGGAATTGAAGGCGACCTATTGACTTGGAATAGGAATTGGTTAGGACATAGACAGGAATAGAGATAATTGGCAGGATGTGACTAGTTGTGTTGCGCAGGGATCTTTACTGGGACCTCAACTTTTCACCATATTTATAAATGACTTGGATGACAGAATAGAGAGCTGTGTACCCAAATTTGCTGATGAATGCAAGTTAGTTGACACAGTAAATAGTGCAGATGGGAACAGAAAGTTGCAAAGGGACATTGATAGATTAAGTGAGTGGGCAAAACTGTAGCAGATGAAGTTCATATGGGAAAGTGTGAGGTCATCCACTTTGCGCTTGAGATAGATTAAAGTATTTTCTGAAAGATTATTAAAGGTTTCAAGTACAGAAATCACTAAAAGCTGGTGGCAGATACAAAAAATGATTAAAAAGGAAAACGGAATGTTGGCCTTTATCTCAAAGGGGCGGGAATGCAAAGGAGTGGATGTTGTGTTGCTGTTATATAAAGCCCTGGTTCGACCCCATTTTGAGTACTGCATTCACTTTTGGTTACTGCATCTCAGGAAGGATATATTGGCCTTGGAGGGGTGCAGCACAGATTCATCAGAATTATACTGGCACTAAAAGAGTTAAATTATGAGGACTGGTTGCATAGACTAGGCTTATACTCCCGTGAATAATGAAGATTATGTGATGATGAAATTGCGGTGTTTAAAATTATCTAAGGAGTTGATAGGGTAGATAGAGAGAAACTATTTCATCTGTTGGGGGTTTCCAGAACAAGAGGGCATAATCTTAAAATTATATAGTCCATTCAGGGGTGATGTCAGGTAGCATTTCTTCACGCAAAGGGAACTCTCTTCCCCAGAAAACTGTTGAGGCAAGGTCAATTGAAAATTTCAAAGCTGAGATTGAAAGGTTTTTGTTAGGCAAGGGTATTAAGGACAATGGAACCAGGGCGGGTAGATGGAGTTCAGATACGGATCAGCCATGATGTAATTGAATGGTGAAACAGGCTTGAGGGGCCGAATGACTTCCTTATGCTGCAGTATGGCATGATTGGGTGTAGGTGTCTCAGATTTACCATTAGTCAATTATAATGTAGCAGGTTTCTAAGGAAGGAACTCAGGTGAAGGGTGAGGCATAGAGGAAATTCCATCTCTGGTATTTTCATGAAAGAGGCCAGCTTTGGCCACCAATCAGGAATCCGGATGCAGCTCAGGGAATGACCGGTGCTGACCAGCTGTGACACTAGCCTGCAGGTAGGAATTGGGGTGAAATGGTGGCTGGGTAGGATGCCTGGGGGTGGGGATGTTCGGTGGTTGTGGGAGGTGCAGTGTCTTGTTGGGGTTGTGGTGTTGTTAGGTGGAGGCTGGCGGGGTGAGAGGTATGGGCTGGCGGGGAGCAGATGGATGGGTGGGTGGATGGGTTGGGGGCATTGGGTAGGTATTGTGAGATGAGTGGAGGGTCTGTTGTGGGTGCATCTGGGTGTTGGGCGGGCAGTGGTGTCTGGGCTGGCACCTCCTGCTTCCGGCTGCACAGAAATGTAACCATTAAAAGGTTTTGTGGCCATCTTTTTGTGGCCGATTCCAGCAGCCCCTTTAAGAGCCACAAGTGAAGTCACTCAAGCTCAGGAACACTTTGGAGTTTTCTCTGGCACAAGCACCCTCCCAATTGTAGAAGGATATCTTAGGCTCCTACAACTGGTGCTGGGACCCCGAAGGGCACGTACAGGCAGCACGCAGTGGCACCCTACATGCCTGCAACTTGCTAGCTTCCAATCTGGCAATTGGGTGAAATTGTGACCTGAAACTCAGCCCCTTTCCTTCATTTTCCATCCAGACGATGGACGAAACAAAGTTGGATCTCAGCCGTCCTCTTGAGTTGAGGACAGGTTCAGCTGCACTGTCATGCCCTCCCTGTGTGTTTGAATCAGTTGCTGATGTTGGGTAAATTTACATGTGAAGCATTACCATGGGCACAAAACACTAGACACTGACTGGTGCCTGTGGAGCTGTTGCAGCACCAGGGAACCCAGGAGCTGTGTCAGGAATCCAGAGCTGGGAGCTATGCCTGACATTCCTGCACACGGCGAGGCGGAGGTTAATAGCTGGCCAGGTGTGCCATGATGAGAACGTTCACTTTGCATTTTTCATTTAGAAAAAGGAGCATAAGAAACAGGAAAGTGATGGGGACGAAATTGCTGCCAACGGGGAAAGGAACTCTGAAAAGTCGGAAATAAAACAGGTAATGTACAGTTGAGTCACTGTGGGAGAGGGAAAGGAGGAAGATTGTTTAAAGGGCTTTGGGAAAAGAGAGACAGGGCCATATTTAAAAATCCACAAATTCTATCTTAATTTCTTTATCTGCTGAGTTTTTTTTCCCGATTGTCTCCACTTGTCTATTTAAATTCTTTGCAGTCATCAGCGCCTCACCCATCTGTCCTTTCTTTATTATGTGGGCCCAGATAACAAGCTATTCAAACACAGATTGCATCACAGCACACACTGTACAGCAGAAGTTACTGAATAGGTTGTATGATTCATTTCCAGGGTTAGTGGTTGAGACCAAAACTATGTCAACATTCCAGATTAGATCGGGCAGGTAGATGATGGAAAAGGTGTTGAAAGGATAAGGGGACAGGACGGGTAAATGTGATTCGGACTATTTTCCTGCGTGCAGGGTGAACACAAGCATGGGCTGGTTGGGCTGAATGGCCTGTTTCCATATTGTAACCTCTATTTATAACTTTGTAAAATGTGCACAGACCAGAATCTGTGTGGAAATCTGGTTCTTGTAAGCTCCTCTCTTTTGGCATTTATCATAGACAAAGCAGTAAGGAAAATCACAGAATGTTGAAATTGGGCATCCTCAGCACCCAGCAACGACTGAGACTGCTCATTAAGTGAGTGCCAGGCTTCACCAGGCCCAAGCCTCTAACTTCATTCCATCTTAAAATTTAATGTTTAAATCTCTAGTGCCTTTGCTTCATCTGGTTGAATTTTCAATTTTGACTGTAATGGAATCTGATGACCAGATCGGCCTGGCTGCTGCACAGTCCCTGTACAAAACTGCAGTGGTCGCTCTGTGACTGTACGTGACTGCTGTAGTGCTCACTCTGTGACCATGCACATTATAACTAAGATTCTGTTGTCCAACATCCATGCACACATTTGTGAAACGTTCCATATATATTTTGAGAAACAAAGTTTATATTGCTGCAAGATGTGTCCTGTATTGACTGTTCTCTTGTGATCCCTCACGCTTCTGTAGACAGAGTCCGAGTCTGAAGGTGAAGAAGATGAGAAGGATAAAGGGAAACTGAAGCCCAATGCTGGAAATGGTGCCGATCTGCCAAACTATCGGTGGACCCAGACCCTGTCTGAGGTGGATGTAAGTGTCACTCGCACTGCTCCAATCATTTACTACAGTGCTCATGAGGCCAGGCTAGGGCAGGAAATGAAGCAACAAATATAATGGCTGCAGTAAAGGGGGATATTCACATTGAGAAAATGGAGGGGAATTTTGATGGTGAGATGGGGGTGTGATGACAAATTGCAGATAATATAATTTGAGGTAAACTCAGAAATAATTTTACATTTATATTAGAGGTTTCCATGATGCAATAAATACTGTTATAGCTTTGAAGGATTTGGAAGGGGAATGGATGGATTTCAGATGCAGTGTAGATTTGGGTAACACAGGACAAAATGATTGGATTGAGTAACTGGCTATGGCTGAATGGCTGTTTTATTGTTCTTACTTTCTTGTGTTCGCAGCTCATGGTTCCATTCCAAGTCAACTTCAGATTGAAGAGTCGGGACCTCATTGTGGAGATCCAAAGACGTCACTTGAAAGTGGGTTTGAAAGGCCACCCTCCTGTGATCGATGGTGAGATGTTCAATGATGTGAAAGTGGAAGAAAGCTCATGGCTGCTGGAGGATGGAAAGAGCATTAATGTACATCTAGAGAAGGTGAGCTGGCATCGACATGGTGGGTAGAATGAAACCTCATTCATACCCCTGCCCACACTGGAGGTCCTCATGTCTTTGCTCTTAACTTACTCCACAGCTCTGGACTTGGGCAATGAGATGTATCCCTGCAGGAGAAGAGTGTACAATCCATATGGGGATTGTAGCACTCTTAGAGGGGTAGCTCTCTTAATCACAGATGGCATTTGTGCAATAGTTAGAGATGACCTTGGTTCAGGAGATCAGGATGTAGAATTGGTTTGGGTGGAGATGAGGAATAGTAAGGGAAAGAAGTCACTAGTGGGAGTGGTCTACAGACCCCCTTACAGTAACCATAATGTAGGACGAAGTATACAAGAAGAAATATTGGGTGCTTGTGATAAAGGGACGGCAATAATCATGGGTGATATTTAATCTACATATAAACTGGAAAAATCAGATTGGCAATAGGAGCCTGGATGAGAAGTTCATAGAATGCTTTCGAGATAATTTCTTAGAGCAGCACGTTCTGGAACCAACCAGACAGTGGGTTATATTAGACTTGGTATTGTGTCGTGTGACAGGATTAATTAATGACCTCAGTAAAGGCACCTCTAGGTAGCAGCAACCACAATATGATTGAATTTTACTTCCAGTTTGAAAGAGAGAAGAGTGAGTCTAAGTATTTTAAACTTAAATAAGGCCAACTATGTGGGCATGAAAGCTGAGCTAGCTGAAGTGACCTGGGTTACGAGGCTAGGAGATAGATCAATAGAGAAGCAGTGGCAGACATTCAAGGGCATATTTCAGATTACTCAAGATAAGTATATTCCTACTATAAAGAAAAATTCTAAGGGGAGGACCCACCATCCGTGGAATAGTCAGCATGGCTTTGTGAAAGGGAAATCATGTTTAACCAATTTATTGGCGTTCTTTGAAGGAGTAACATGTGTGTGGATAAAGGGAAATCATGTTTACATACTGTACGTGGATTTCCAGAAGGCATTTGACCAGGTGCCACATAAAAGGTCATTGCGCAAAGTAGGAGTTCATGGTGTAGTGGGTAACATATTAGCATGGATAGAAATTAAAGAAAGCATCAAACGTAAGGAAAAGGCATATAATTGTGCAAAGGTGGGTGGCAGTTCAGATGATTGGTCAGAATATAAAGAACGGCAGAGAATGACTAAAAGGTTAATCAGGAGAAAGAAATTAGAGTATGAGAGGAAGCTAGCTAGAAATGTAAAAACGGATAGCAAGAATTTCTACAGGAATTTAAAAAGGAAAAGAGTAAGTAAAGTGAGTGTTGGTCATCTAGAGATTGGGGAGTTAATAGATAATAAGGAAATGGTGGCTGAAATGGACAAATATTTTGCTTCTGTCTTCATTATAGAGGATTCAAAAAACATTCCAGTAATAGCTGTAAATCAGGAAGTGGAAGGAAGAGAGGAACTTGGTGAAAATGGTACTGAGCAAACTGATGGAGTTGTAGGCTGTCAAGTCCCTGGGGCCTGATGGGCTTCATCCTAGGGTCTTAAAAGAGGTGGCTAATGAGGTAATAGTTGCTTTGGTGATAATTTTTCAAAATTCGCTAGATTCTGGAAAGGTTCCATCAGACTGGAAAATAGCAAATATAACCCCTCTATTCAAGAGTGGTGGTAGGGAATGGAGGCAGAAAACAGGTAACTATATAAGCCAGTTAGCTTGATGTCTGTTGTGGGGAAGATGTTAGAATTGATCATTAAGGAGGCTATAGCTGGGCATTTAGAAAAACTCAAGGTAATCGGGAATAGTCAGCATGGCTTTGTGAAAGGGAAATCATGTTTAACCAATTTATTGGCGTTCTTTGAAGGAGTAACATGTGCGTGGATAAAGGGGAGCCTGTTGACGTACTGTATGTGGATTTCCAGAAGGCATTTGACAAGGTGCCACATAAAAGGTCATTGCGCAAAGTAGGAGTTCATGGTGTAGTGGGTAACATATTAGCATGGATAGAAGATTGGCTGGCTGGCTGGCAGAAAACAGCGTATGCATAAGTAAGTCCTTTTCTGATTGGCAGGATGTGATGAGTGGAGTCCTGTAGGGGTCTGTGCTGGGGCCTCAGCTTTTTACAATTTATATCAATGACTTAGATGAGGGGAGTGATGGCATGGTAGCTAAATTTGCAGATGACACAAAGAATGTGAAGTTGTTCACTTTGGCAGGAAGAATAAAAAAAAGCAGAATATTACTTAAACGGAGAACAGCTGCAGAATTCCGAGGTGCAGAGGGATCTAGGTGCTCTAGTGCATGAGTCACAAAAAGTTAGTATGCAGATACAGCAAGTAATAAAGAAGGCTAATGGAATGCTATCCTTTATTACGAGAGGAATTGAAAATAAAAGTAAGGATGTTATGCTTCAGTTATACAGGGCATTGGTGAGACCACATCTCAAATACTGTGGGCAGTTTTGGCCTAGTTATTTAAGGAAGGATGTGAATGCGTTGGATGTGGTTCAGAGGAGGTTTACTAGATTAATAACTGGTATGAGCGGGTTGTCTTGTGAGGAAAGATTGGACAGAATGGGCTTGTTTTCACTGGAGTTTAGAAGAGTGAGGGGAGACTTGATTGAAGTTTATAAGATCCTGAACGGTCTTGACGAGGTGGATGTGGAAAGGATGTTTCCTCTTGTGGGTGAGTCCAGAACTAGGGGGCACTGTTTTAAAATTAGGGGTCACCCTTTTAGGACAGAGATGAGGAGAAATTTTTTTACTCAGAGGGTTGTCCAACTTTGGAATTCTCTGTCTCAGAAGATGGTGGAGGCGGGGTCATTGAATATTTTTAAGGCGGAGGTAGATAGATTCTTGTTAGGCAAGGGAATTAAAGGTTATCAGGGGTAGATGGGAGTGTGGAATTCTAAACACAAACAGATCAGCCATGATCATCTTGAATGGTAGAGCAGGCTAGAGGGGCCGAATGGCCTACTTCTCCTAATTTGTATGTTCGTATATGGGATCTCCAGTCTGTGGGTAGAGTTTACACTGGACTCCCCAGTGTGTGGGTGAGATTTACATCAGGCTGTGGGTGAGGGTTACCATGGGATTCCCAGACTCTGAGTGAGGGTTACACTGGGCACATTTCCTTGCCCACTGCGTCTGCAGGGAATTCCAGTTCAGTTGTGCTCTTGCTGTACCTTTTTGTGATTCATGTCCACGTCTGTGAGGATTTCTTTTCTAATTTCAGATCAATAAAATGGAATGGTGGAGCAAAGTAGTGACAACAGATCCTGAGCTTAATACCAAAAAAATTAACCCTGAGAATTCAAAGGTGAGTGTTTTTAATTTCTCTGCTCCAATCCTGTCATATGGAGAGTGTCTGCCGGGTGAGCACAGTGATTTTAAAGGGGCGTGTTACTATTTGGGCCTTCTGGAACATGCAGAGGGCCTGGTGTCAGTTTTTGCATTTTGACTTTATGATCTTTCATACTCTCTGCTGCACTGAATCATTAGAATAGTTAACTCCGATTGGGATGAATTGCTTGCTGGATTTCAGAAACATGGCCATTGTGTTTCCTCTCAGTCACAAAGCTGGAACATACCAAAGGTGAGACCTTTGTAGCAGAGACTTGATTTACAATGAGCATGACTGAGATTAAATCATAGACTAATAATGTAAGCACAAACAATCCCACTTACAGAAGATACAACAGCTTTAACTTTGAGGCCATTCTCATAGCTCTTCAGTGGGACTGCCCTTGTCTAGTTCCACTCCAACCTGTCCAATGCAGCCAGTGTATCTCCATTCTTCACAATCACCTCAGACTCTTTCCATCATTGGCCCCCTCCTCTCCCTTATTTATTTGCTATCCCTCAGTGATGTAGTTCATAAAAATATGGTCAGGTTCCAGGGTCAGTGTTGCCGATGGGCAGCTCTACCTATCTCTGTAGATACTGACAACCTCTGTGCATTCGCCTGTCTGTCTTCCTGCACCAAGTCCCACTCGTCCATCAACCCCCCATCCAGCCATACTTTGGTTTTCAGCCTCACCACATTCTACCCTTGTGTTTAAATCCTTCCATGCCCTCACCTCTTCCTCAAACTCTGTTCCTCTTGCACGTCTTCCACCACCCACCATCCTGTCACCCTACCATTAGCAGTGTGCCTTCAACCACCTAGGTCTTACTCTTTGAAATTCCCTTCCTAAACCCCTCTGCCTATCCAGCTTCCTCTCCTTTTAATACCATCCTTAAAACCCACCTCTTGGCTCAGGTTTTGGTCTCTCTTCCTAATCTCTTTTTTGGGCTCAGCATCTACTTTTTCTTGAGCCTATACAGCGCCTTAAAGACATTATTCCAGATTAAAGGCTCTATGTCAATGCAGTGGCCATCATTGTTCCAGAGTGTTAGGAATGAGTGAGTGAATTTCTCCAATTGAACATCAAGAAAAGAAAAGCAGTTATGACACCTACCGCAAACGCCACAGCTTTGTTAGTAACTTCACCCTGTTCCTTGGCCCTAGCACATGGTATCCAAAGCCGTAAGCTACACTGTTGTCATCTGTAGACTCAGTTTCCACACTGCACTGTTTTCCAGCCTCCCAACTGCTGTTTGTACCTTGCCCTACACTAAATCCTACTTGCTCAGCATCCCTATCCTTGCTAGTCTGCAGTGGTTTCTTGTCCAATAAATCAAATTAAAAATTTTTGTCCTCATCCTTATATTAAAATCTTTCCACAGCCACATCCAACCCTACATTTGCAATCTACTCCAGCCTTTTGTGTCCCCTCCCCATGTCCACTGATTCTTTGTCTCTGGCCTCCAGCGCATCCCACCCACTTCCTCATTTCACATTGACAGACTTCAACCACCTTGCCTCCTTTGAAAGCACTTCTAAAGTACAAACAGTCAGTCTGATGAATCGGACTGGTGACATACCAAAACATTTTAAACACATTGCCTGTCTTTTATCTTGGCTTGTTTGTGAACAGATCATCGCACTTATTTTCACGCATCCTTGACCTACATTTTAAATTTGGTTACTCTATCAATGTAAGCCTATCCAATCCTATCTGATGAGAGCAACTCAGTACTAATGAGTGGAGTCCTGTTGAAAAACTGCTTGCTCTCTGTGCACTTAGTTATCAGACTTGGACGGTGAGACACGGAGCATGGTAGAGAAGATGATGTATGATCAACGGCAGAAAGCCATGGGGCTTCCCACTTCAGAGGAACAGAAAAAACAAGACATACTGAAAAAGTAAGTCCTCAGTTGCTGCACTTGATAAAGATCCATTGTACTAGCTAGTGTAACCAGTCTGTCTCACTATAACCAGGGCAAGTTCTCCCAGCACAAATGGAGGGATTGTAGGGTGATGGTGGCTGGACTTTGTTCAGTTTGGGAGGGAAAAATTCCTCATGCTAGCTGTGGGGTGGTGGAGTGGGGACACAGGATGTCCCATGTTGGCTGTGGGTGGGATGGGGGTGGCACACAAGATGTCCCATGCTGGTGGGTGGGGTGGAGGATGAACTGAGCTGGCGGGGGGAGGAAAAGGCGGTGACTCAAGCTGGTGGGGATGTGGGAACACCACCTGTGTGCCTCAATGTCCTGGGGTGCTTGTGGGATCAGCACACGACGGGTTAAAATAGCTTTCTGATGAACAAGGGATGCATTATGTAGGCGGGCATGTGATGGGTTGGTGGGCCTAGGGTAGTGGTGTCTTCTAGAATGGAATGTGTGGAGTTCGCTCATCCATTCTAGAAGATGTTGATCTGGTCACGTGTTTATGGTAATGGAATGATCTTGGGAGCTTGTGGGGGCAACTGTAGCTGTGGAGCTTGGGAGGGCAATGTAGCCATGGTAGTGGAATAATTATAGGAGATGGAGAAGAGTTGGGTGCATTTTGCTGGATATGTGTTGTTGTTCTGGTGTCACCTGTGTGTTTCTTTAGTGTGCTGTGATTTGGTGGTCTGTGTGGAATTGGTATAGGAGTTGTGAGTGGACCACTGTGTGCTCTACTGATCCTGGAATTGTGAATCATAGAAAGTTTAAGACACAGAAAGAGGCCACTTGGCCCATCGTGTCTGTGCCGGCCGAAAAACAATGCACCTATGCTAATCCCACCTTCCAACATTTGGTCCGTGGCTCTGCAGATTACAGCACGAGGTGCATATCCAGACTCCTTTTGAATGAGTTGAGGGTTTCTGCCTCAACTACGCTTTCAGGCAGTGAGTTCCAGACTCCCACCACCCTCTGGGTGAAAACGTTTTTCCTCATCTCCCCTCTAATCTTTCTACCAAACACTTGAAATCTATGTCCCCTAGTCACTGACCTCTCTGCTGAGGGGAATAGACCCTTCAACACTCTATCCAGGCCCCTCAAAATTTTGTACATTTCAATCAGATCTCCCCTCAGCCTTCTCTGTTCTAAGAACAACCCCAGCCTATCCAATCTTTCCTCATAGCTGCATTTTTCCAGTCCTGGCAACATCCTCATAAACCTCCTCCATACCCTGTGTAGTGCATTTACATCCTTTCTGTAATGAGGTGACCAGAACTGCACACTCAAGTTGTGGCTAACCACTGAGTTATGCAGTTCCAGCATAACCCTCCTACTCTTATATTCTATACCTCGGCTAATAAAGGATTCCATATGCCTTCTTAACGACCTTATCGACCTGTCCTGCTACCTTCAGGGATCTGTGGACATTTACTCCAAGGTAAAACACTTCCTCTACACTTCTCAATATTTTCCCATTTAATCGTGTATTCCTTTGCCTTGTTTGACCTCCCCAAATGCATCACCTCGCACTTCTCCAGGTTGAATTCCATTTGCCACTTTTCTGCCCATCTGGCCAGACCATCAATATCTTCCTGCAGCCTACAACTATCCTCCTCACCATCGACCACACAACCAATCTTTGTGTTGTGAAGTGTGTGAGACCTGAGCATACTGGTTTATAAGATATGAGTTCAATAAAGACCCACCTATTCATACTGGAATCATGAAATGTGATGTACCTGAGAACACATACTGGATTTTGAAGTGTGATGTCTCATTAAAGACCTGATTCTACATTGTTACAACTGCTTGTGTCTGAACTGTGGTGTTTAAAGTAATGAAATGAATTAGAACAAAAATGCAGTTCAACATCTTAGCGAGCCCAATATGACATTTTCGAATTTTGTCAAGTCAAGTTGGTTCGTGGAAGTCTTTCCCAATGAGGGAGGAGGGGGTGACCCAGGCTGGTGAGTCAGTAGTTAAGCCTCTGCCTGGCGTCAGTAAATCAAGCAGGTGACATAAGGGAGAGGACAGACAGGGTATTTAAAATGTGGCAAAATGGGTCACAAAGCCAACAGATGCTGATCTTTAGGAAGGTTTGTCTTCCCATTGGGGTTGATGTTGGTACTGAAGCCACTACAGCTAGCTGACCCTGCCAGAGAACTTGGGGAAGGCAGGGCAAGCTCCTACAGCATCGTGCAAGTTAAAGAGGCACTTGCCTGGGCCTGGTGTTCAGCTACTCTGTCACTGAATTTTTATTTTAGCACGTTTTGTACTGCATGAGGTGCCATGCAATTTCAGCCTAATTTAAGACAAGGGTAGAGTAGGCAGATGATCCATACACTACCAGGAGTAGAGCAAGCTTTGCATTCAGCACACAAAACCACGGAGATAGCTGATCTGCATGGACTTTGCCAAACAGCTGGCAGTTTGAAGTGGTTTAGCCAAGGGGCACAGACCTGGGGGATGGATGATGGGCTTCTGACATTGCAACCATGAGATGCACTGAAGCACGACTCATGCATGAAGCGCTGTTCTGGAAAGGGTGGGGGGAAATGTTACAAACACAAAGCAGTTTTACCTGTGGTTTTGTATTATTGGCTTCTTGCCTTTTTGTAATGGTACCTACAGGATAAAGCTGGGTTCAGCTGAAGAATGAACCCCTGCTAGCCTGTCAGGACCTGTGATCCACTGGCTCACAGGAAATCCACACTTGACTCACAACTGTTCTCTTGTTAGGAATCCTGTGAATGACTGAGCACCTAATGTTGAGGAATTCAGTTACTGAACGTCCTTTGAAAGTGCTTGAATGGTATATCCGAGGCTGACTCTCTGCCGGTCAGCAGTTGTTCTGAAGCCATTAGAGACACTGGGCTCATCAGCAGTTCTATGGCAGCATTTCACCACGTAACAAATCAAATCAGTATTTCAGGAATCAGTGTCATGCTGAGGAGTAGCATAGGAAAGGTGTGATGTTTTGACATTTTGAGGAAATTAGTAAAGTTTGTAATCAAATTCTGCATTAAATACCATTCATTTACCTGTTTAATGTTCAATAAATAGACCTAGAATCATGCAGCACATAAGGAGACCATTTGGCCCATTGTGCCTGTGTCAGCTCTTTGAAAACACTGTCCAATTAGTCCCACTTCCCCTGCTGTTTCTCCATAGCTCTGCAATTTTTTTCACCTTCAAGTATATACCCAATTCCTTTTTGAAAGTTACTATTGGATCTGCTTCTACCACTCTTGCAGACAGTGCATCCCAAATCACAACCACTTGCTGTGTAAAAGTAAAATTCTCCCTGTTGCCTCTGGTTATTTTGCCAATTAACTTAAATCTGTGCCCTCGGATTACTGATCCTTCTTCCACTGGAGACAGTTTCTCCCTATTTGCTCTTAACAAAACCCTTCATGATTTTGAAAATCTCTATTAAATCTTCTCTTAAACATCTCTACTTTAAGAGGAATAACCCCAGCTTCTCTAGCCTTTTCAGGTTACTGAAGTCCCTCATCTCTGGAACCATTTCAGTAAATGTCCTTTGCACCCTCTAAGACCTTGACATCCTTCCTAAAGTGTGTTTCCCAGAATTGGACACAAAATTCCAGCTGGGGACTAACTGCTGCTTTATAGAGGTTTAGCATAACTTCCTTGCTTTTGTGCTGTATGTCTCTGTTTATTGATCCTATATGCCTTTTTAACAGTCTTCTCAATTTGTCCTGCACAAACACACCCAGGTCTTTCTGTTCCTACACTCCTTTAAAATTGTACCATTTATTTATATCGCCTTTTCTCATTCTCCCTACCATAATGAGTCACTTCTCTACATTAAATTGCATCTGCCATGTGTCTGCCCATTTCACCGGTCTGTCTGTGTGCTCCTGAACCTGAGCTGCAGTCGGTTAGAATGTACGTCCATCGACCCACCGGAGAGGAACATTACGTGGTTCAATAAGCCAGACCCTTACATGCCAATATGTGACTAAAAGGCACAGTTTGCTTTGGGTGGGCGGTGTTGTGAAATCAGTCCACAGGGGTGGGTATTGTTACTGAACCCAAGAGAAATATATTGCTTAAAACTTCCAAAAATGTAAGTATGCAAGCTAATTATTTTTCTCTTTAGATGTGACATTTGCAATTTTACTAAATGAAAAGAACCTTTTCTGCCTGGGTTATGTAAAGCAGTGCTTTAACTTGCAGTAATGTGCCCATGCAGCGGTAACTGCAATTGCTCGGGGTATCATTGTGTATATATAGGTATGTGACCATGTGCCTGGGTAGTAAAGAGACTTGTCCTAATCCACTTGGCTGATTTCTAAGAATGAATTGTTACAATAAAGAAATGTAGCAGGTACCAGGTAACACTGGAGACCACAAGTTAGCTCTTCATTCTGTGGGTGTCTAACAGGAGCCTGTCAATCTATATCAATCTTATCTGAATGCTCTTGTACTTTCTCCTGTAATTGCCTATCTGAACCATGCTCTAAACTGTTCACACATTGTAAACTTACATAAGAGCGTAAATAAGAGCAGGATTAGACCATACAGCCCCTTGAGCCTGCTGTGCCATTCATGGCTGATCTTCTATCTCAAATCCACTTTTCTGTCCTATCACCATGATTTCCTTTGTGTCAAAAAATCTAACAATTTCAGTCTCAAACATACTCGATGTCTGAGCATCCACAACCCTCTCGCGTAGAGAATTCCAAATGTTTACAACCCTCTGAGTGAGGAAATCTCAGTCCTAAATGACCACCGACCTCTTATCCTGAGGCTGTGATCCCTAATTCTAGACTGTCCAAGCCAGGTGAAATGCCCTTTTAGTGTATACCCTGTCAAGCCCTCTAAAAAAAAAAAAATTGATATGTTTCAATGAGATCACCTCTCAATCTTCTAAACTTCAGAGAATAGAGCTCTTCTCATAGGGCATCTCTGGAATCAATCTAGTGAACCTTTCTTGTACCTCTGCTAAGGAAAGTACATCCTTCCTTAGATAAGGAGACCAAAACTGCACACTATGCTCCAGGTGTGGTCTCACCAAAACTCCACATAAATGCAGCAAGACTTCCTTACTTTTTTTGTTTGTTCATGAGATGTGAATGTTACTTGCAAGACCAGCATTTATTACCCATCCCTTACTGTCTTTGAGAAGGTGGTGGGTGGCCACCTTCTTGAACTGCTACAGTCTATGTGGTGTAGGTACACTCGCAGTGTTGTTAGGGAGGAAGCTCCAGGACTTTGTCCCAACAGCAGTGAAGAAACAGTGATATATTTCCAAGTCAGGATGGTGTGCGGCTTGGAGGGGATCTTTCAGGTGGTTGTGTTCCCGTGTGCCTGCTGCCCTTGACCTTCTAGGTGGTAGAGGTCACTGGTTTGAAAGGTTCTGTCGAAGCAAGCAACATTTGTGTTACACTAGTGCCAGGCAATGACCATCTCCAACAAGAGATAAGATAACCATTTCCGCTTGACATTCAACGGCATTACCATCGCTGAATCCTCCTCCATCAACATCCGAGGGAGTTTCCATTGACCAGAAACTTAACTGCACCGGCCACATAAATACTGTGGCTACAAGAGCAGGTCAAAGGCAGGGATTCTGCAGCAAGTAACTCTGCTTACTCCCCAAAGTCTGTCCTTCATCTACAACGCCCAAGTCAGGAGTGTGATAGAATACTCCCCACTTGCCTGGATGAATGCAGCTGCAACAGCACTCAAGAAGCTCGACATCATTCAAGACAAAGCAGCTGCTTGATTGGCACCCCATTTACCACCTTAAATATTCACTCCTTCCACCACTGGTGCACCATAGCAGCAGTGTGTGCACTGCAGCAACTTGCCAAGACTCCTTTGACAGTGCCTTTCAAATCTCTACCACCTAAATAACAAGGGCAGCAGATGCATGGGAACACCAACACCTTCAAGGTCTCCTCCAAGTCGCACGCCACCCTGACTTGGAAATATATCGCTGGTCTTTTACTGTCATTGGGTCAAGATCCTGGAACTTCCTCCCTAACAGCACTGTGGGTATACTGACACCACATGGACTGCAGCAGTTCAGGAAGGTGGCTTACCAACATCTTCTTGAGGGCAATTGGGGATGGGCAATAAATGCTGGTCTTGCCAGCAAAGCCCACATCCCATGAACAAATTAGAAAAAATACTCCAATCCCCTAGCAATAAAAACAAACATACCATTGCTTGCTGTACCAGCATGTTAACGTTGTCAGTAGTGTACAAGGACACCCAAATCTTTCTTCCTACCAAAGTGTATAATTGCACATTTCCCCACATTATACTCCATCAATCCCCTGCTTGCCCACTAACAACCTATTTATATCCCTTTGCATCCCCGTTACAGCTAACTTTCTCACCCAACTTTGTCGCATCAGCAAACTTGGATATGTTACGCTCAGGCCCCTCGTCCATGCCATTGTTATAGATTGCAAATAGCTGAGACCCAAGCACTGAACCTTGTGGCACTGTACTAGTTGCAACTTGAAATGACCTCTTTAATACTACTCTCTTGTTTTCTGTCTGTTAACCAATGCTCAATCCATGCTAATATATTATCCCCAATTCCATGAGCCTTAATATTGTGTAACGACCTCTTGCATGTCACTTTATTAAATGCCTTTTGAAAATATGGGCATGGTTTACAAGTAAGCTGGTCTGGTAATGCCTCAATTTTAGTACTTTCATCCTTTTTTCCAAATCATTCCATGACTTTGCCCCCTCCCTATCTCCATAACCTTCTCCAGCCCTACAACCCTGTGAGGTCTAGGCACTCCTCCAATCCTGGCCTTTTGCACATCCCCGATTTTAATTGTATCACCGTTGGCAGCTGTGCCTTCAGCTGCCTAGGCGCTAAACTCTGGAATTCCTTCCGTAAAACTCTCTTCCTCTCTACCTGTCTTTCCTCTAAGATGCCCTTAAAGCCTAGCTCTTTAACAAAGCTTTCAGTTATCTGTCCTAACATAAGCTTATGTGGCTCGGTGTCAAATTTTGTTTAAAATCGTTCTGGTGAAGTGCCATGGGATTTTTTTTTACTATGTTAAAGGCACTATATAAATGCAAGTTGTTATGGGTAATATGTTTCAATGGGCATGGCTCTTACTGAGTTACATTGCTATGGTGTAGTTTCCGTCCCACAGTCCAGAGGTGGTGCAGCCCTCTAATGACCCCCATGCTACCACCACTGCGCAGATCAGCAGTCAGAGCAGCACATTCTGATCTGTTGAGTGCAGATACCATGCTTGGCACTGACTGTAGGACCTTTTCCCTAACTTGAGTTAGAACGTACAGAATGTCTGTCTCCTGGCTTGTAAATATCTGTGAAATTATTTAGGATTGGAGTTGAATGGATGGGTTATGCAGCAGTTCCCTGGTGTTGTGGGGGCTTGTGGGTGTGTAAGGGGTTTGAGTTGAGTGGATGGGATGTGCAGCAATTCTCTGGCATTCCCAACACAAGAATTGGGAATGTAATGGATAAAGTGTCTCCTGTGGATATGGATGGTTTCTCAATCAGGTCGATACTCGTGTTGCAATGTGCTATTTTTCGGATTACTCTGCCTCCTTGATAGTCAAAGATTAATGAAGCTATAAGCTGTGACCTTGTCTTTGGTCTGATTGTGGAGTTGCTGGAAGGTGCTGTAACAGCAGAATGAATCCACCAGCAGACTGCTGAATCCTGTTTCTGCAATCACACAGCTCGGACTGAGCTCAATTTGAAATAGAACAAAAATCTTTCCTGCTGTGACATTGGACATTAGAACCTGCATTTTGTAGAAGGGAGATCTGAACAGATACAATAAATATCAAAACTAAAACAGAGAATGCTGGAAATACTCAACAGGTCAGGCAGTGTTTGTGAGGAGAGAAACAGTGTTAACGTTTCAGGTTTGGATCCCTCTTTGGAACAGAAAGAAATTGCAGTAGAACAGGAGCACGCACAGGCATGCACACACACAGTTACATACATGTATGCACAGACTGATACAGGTACATGCACACAGACACGCAAAGACATCCACATACTCTTGCTTAGAAATTGGATTGCTTAAGGCTCCAGAATGGCGGGCAGGAAGTGAGTCATCCACTATACGGAGTAAAGACTAACAATAGGGCCCTTTACCTTTGCATGAACCAGGCATTAGGCTTTCTGTAAATAAAGCACCTAACTCCTGGTTCAGGTCCCCACTGCAACATTGGTTTGCCCCAAGGCAGCCAGCGCCCTCGTGGCTACATCAGGCGTAGGGATCGCCTGCAACAGAGAAGATGAGTAATTCACCTGTAAACCATCCACCCGATTGCCCTGCCCAATCTCCCCCACCATCTGCCTCAAATGCAACCTCCAGACACGAGGCCCTGATCTGTGTGTGTGTGTGTTTCCCTTCACCTGGATATCCTGAAGCAAGAGGCTCCCCTTCCCAGCACCATTCTTAAGTTTCTGGTCCCAACCCCCGATTTCTGCCACCCCCATCCTGAGCCATAGATCAGTTACCCCCGTGACTCAAACTGACTGTGTGGCCTCCTCATGCTGCACTGTCTCTCGTGTCTAAGGCCCAATATCAGAGGCTCCATGGATGCTGCCATTTATGTGCAGGGTTATTACCCTGCACAGGGTAAGTCCCTATGAGGCCTCCCGATTTTCTAGACTACTTTCTTCTTTTTGCTATCTCTCACCAAACTGTTCACCTGTGACGTCCTCCAGCTTTGGTCACTTAGCTATCTCTTGTTTTGCGCATGCACTTTCAAGTCCATTTCTTCAATCTGTTTGTCTTTCCCCTTTCCTTCCTTCCATTCATTTTTAAATGCTGTTCATCTGGAAAGCCCTCCAGCTTTGAAGGACACACAGAAAACATTAATTCTGACACTGCTTGATCTGCTGAGCGTTTCCAGCATTTGGATTTCCAGCACCCTCTTTACTAGAATAAGTACAGATGTGTATGTGTCCATTGCTTGAAAGAACTTTGATCAGACCCTGCTGTCTGACTACAGGTTGCAGCATGTGCTGCCTCAGCTGATAGTCACACACTGATCAAACAGCTGTGCTTGGAGTTCTGCTCTGCAGAGTTAAGCTGGTCTCAGTAGTAGGGGGGCTAAAAATCAGATTGGTAGCCCTGAATCTGATCGTTCTGTTAAAGACACTTGATAAAAGTGAATTGTTGATACTTTGAGACTTGTAAGCCGGATCTATTCCTCCTTTGCCACATTCTGCAGGTTCATGGAGCAACACCCAGAGATGGACTTCTCAAAGGCCAAGTTCAGTTAAAAATACGCGTCTGCCCTGGGGCTGAAGGGGATACTCAGACTGTTGGAAGAGTTTCTGCAGGAACGACTCCCTTTGAGCATTGCATAGTGCTCTGCATCCTGGTTTCTGAGCTTGTACATCATTCAGGTTATTCATTATGTGGAGAGCAATCGTGCACCTGGCACCTGCAGTGCAGTCACCATGCTGGCACCCATGGGTTGCCCATTAACCGCGTTATTGCATTTTATGGCTGACCTCAGATGACCACCTAAGCACCTTTTGGTGTTGCTAGTTTCCCAGCTCACTGTAAACAGGATTGAATGTTTAATTACATTTAACCTTTCCTACTGGTGATTGCCAGATAGTAACCGAGGGAAATGCGCAATGGGTGTTGCTATCACCCCTATCATCATTGTCTCTCTACAGGGCTGATCAGATAATCTCTCTTTATGTATGTGTTTAAGTCTCTTATGTCATTTTCCAAGTGAGTTTGATAGCATCCTGCTGAAAAATATTGTGTAACGGGAGCTGTCCAGAACATGCTTGATGGTCCTTTATTTCCCCTTGCTGCCCACTGATTTCAGATAAGGTATTCTGTGTGTCAGTAACTTATTTTGACACCAACATGTTATGCAAATGAATCATATTAGACACCCTCCCTTTCACTCTGTACTGAAGCTTTCAGTGAATGCCAAGAAAACTTCACCTTCTGAAAAAGTGGAAACGGGGTGAACTTGTGTTCGGATGTGTTTTACTGAGTGCTGTTTCTTCCTGGTTACCCTATATGTTCTTGCCCAGTCACATCCATATTGGCACATATGCTGCTTTCAGACGGGCTACTTTGTGCTGGGTTTTGAAGCCGTGTCTGGTTGATTGAACTGTCACGCAGTGCCAGGTGAAGGCCAAAGTGTTGTAAATATCAGGGTCGTTGCTCTCCATTTCCTTGTCTCAATGTTTCCAGGTCAGTAACAGGGTGGCTAGATAAATCAGTGAGTGCAGCACTAGCCCTCATGGAGTATGTTTTATGTTTATTTTTAATTTGTTTGGATATGATGCTGGAATTCATTACTCAATAAAGTCGAGCCACGAGCTGTTGTGTTGCTGTGGTTCATTGTCCTTGCATTAAGCTGCATTAAACCTATTTTTGTTCAGTCGCCGCACAGACACTACAACAAAGGCCTGACACTTGGGTAAAGGTTCTATTTCCAGAGCAAAAGGAAAGCGCCACATCGGAACACTGACCTCTTACCCCTGGGGCCTGTGTTTAGCTTCACACTGACCGAAGTGAAAGACCTGGTTGGGTGGATCTTAACTGAATATTTTGCATTGGAAACAGGCTGTAGCAGTCTCAGACTGGAAGAGAGGGGAGTGGAGGGGTACATGCGTGAGGTTATTAGGAAGCATGAGCTAAGAGGGAAGCGTCAAAGTCCCTGACTTCACCCCTCCAGCAACCCACCTCCTATCACCACTGAGGGATCCAGAGTCCACCTGACCCCCTCTGTTCAAACAAGCATTTTTTTTTTACCAACACAGAATTTTTGGGTAGAAATTGCTGTTTGTTAAATCAGTATCTTTTCACTTTAAATATAAGCAAGTTTTAGATTTTGTATGAATTCTTTGACACAACAGACAAGATTTTAGATAATACTGTGAAAGGCTAATTGTTGCAGAACAGTTCATCAAAAGCTGTGGTTCGATCCAATGTGGAGCAGGATTTCTCCAAGGGAACTAAACACATTTTACAAAGTGACAGATTGGTAAATGAAAAGTATGCAGCTTGTATTGGGTGTGTGTTTGAACAGCCCATAGTTTCAGATTGGTCTGTTTTAATGCTGGAAGATGAAGCTGGTGTTAAAATAACAAGATCATAAAATCCAGGCTGAAAGCTCAACATCGGGATTCATTGTAAAACTTCATCATAAGTAACTGCAAATGTTATTAAAAAGTATAGGACAGAACAAAAATGTTTAATATTATCTTTCTCTTTGGCCTCCTTGTCTCGAGAGACAATGGGTAAGCGCCTGGAGGTGGTCAGTGGTTTGTGAAGCAGCACCTGGAGTGGCTATAAAGGCCAATTCTAGAGTGACAGTCTCTTCCACAGGTGCTGCAGATAAAATTGGTTGTCGGGGCTGTTACGCAGTTGGCTCTCCCCTTGCGCTTCTGTATTTTTTCCTGCCAACTGCTAAGTCTCTTCGACTCGCCACGCTTTAGCCCCGCCTTTATGGTTGCCTGCCAGCTCTGGTGATAGCTAGCACACGACTTGTGTTCAATGTCACAGGACTTCATGTCGTGTTTGCAGACGTCTTTAAAGCGGAGACAAGGACGGCCGGTGGGTCTGATACCAGTGACGAGCTCGCTGTACAATGTGTCCTTGGGGATCCTGCCATCTTCCATGCGGCTCACATGGCCAAGCCATTTCAGGCACTGCTGGCTTAGTGGGGTGTATATGCTGGGGATGTTGGCCGCCTCGAGGACTTGTGTGTTGGAGATACGGTCCTGTCACCTGATGCCAAGGATTCTCCGGAGGCAGCGAAGATGGAATGAATTGAGATGTCGCTCTTGGCTGGCATATGTTGTCCAGGCCTCGCTGCCGTAGAGCAAGGTACCGAGGACACATTTATCATGTTAACAGTTTCATCTCAACTCATGCTCGCTCTCCTGCGTTCACTACCCTCCTGTCCTACCTTAATCTTGCCCTCCAAATAAACCCTCCTAACCCATAATTCACAGCCACGCCCTCTACTTCAACTCATGTGGCCTCTCTACTCCCATTGTGTCAGAAGTAAGGCCATCTCCGATCACTTTCTTGTATCGCTCTCTACCCACAGCCCCCTTCCCCCTCCCAACCCTATTTCCTTCTGCGCTCACCCTAGGGGGAAAAAAGTCTTCCACTTCACTTACAACTGCTCTTTCAAATTCCCAACCATCCAGCCTTTGGCTCTCCCGTTTACCATGATACTTCTACAACTATGATCTGCTCAATCACACCCACACCTTCAATGCCCTTGTCCCTAGTAATACCAATACACTCTCTCTCACCCTGGTCATTCTCCCTGGACTCTCTGCTTATCTCAACTTTTTTAAGTTCAAGGGTCTAAGACTTGAATGTTTATGGCAGACAATTGATTTAGCTATTCATCACCAGACCTAGCTGGACCACATAAAGCACTGCTCTCCTCTGCCAAACTGCTTACTACTCGCGGATCATTTTGGAATGCAAAGATAAGTCCGGACTTCTCTAGTACAAACTGTTGTCTCAAACCCTCCCTCCTGTCTCCTCCACCCTCACTAACAAGTTATCTTTGTTATTAAGATTGAGACCAACTGCTTCTGTTGTGGTCTAGGCCAAACATCCCCCAAGGTTCCACCTGCACTAGTCCTGAACTCACATCTTTCTTTAGCACATCTTGTCCATGAGACCCACCTCTTTTTTTTATTCATTCATGGGATGTGGGCATCACTGGCTATGCCAGCATTTATTGCCCATCCCTAATTGCCCTTGAGAAGTTAGTGGTGAGCTGCCTTCTTGAACCGCTGCAGTCCTTAGGAGGTAGGTACACCCACAGTGCTGTTAGGAAGGGAGTTCCAGGATTTTGACCCAGCGACAGTGAAGGAGCGGCGATATAGTTCCAAGTCAGGATGGTGTGTGACTTGGATAGGAACCTGCAGATGGTGATGTTCCCATGCATCTGCTGCTCTTGTCCTTCGAGGTGGTAGAGGTCGCCCAACCTACTTCCACCAAACTCCTGACCACCCAACTTCCCTTCCCGGCCCCCATGTTAGCTTATATTGTTAACGGTTCCCTCTCCTTGGGTACTGTCCCTTCCCCTTCAAATCTGCCAACATTGCACCCTTCTGAAATACCCACTCCTCATCCCTCTGCCCTTACAAGCTACCATCTCATTTCCAATCTCCCTTTGCTCTCAAGCATCCTTGAATGTGCTGTTGCCTCCCAAATTTGTGTCCAACTTTCACACAGCTTCATGTTTGAATCCCTGCAATCAGGTTGTGGCCCCTGCCACATCACTGAAACGGCCCATAGCAAAGTTACAAATGATATCCTATGTGACAGACCGTGCTAATCTATCTCTTCTCATCCTTCTCACTCTGCAGCCTTAGACGTGGTGACCATGCCACCCTCCTCCAACATCTCTCCTCCGCTACCTATGTTCAATTGAGCAGGAAGGAACTGCCCTCACCTGGTTCTACTCTTATATGGTATGAGGTGCGAGTTGGCTGTGATAAATTGGGGAATGTTACTTAAAGGGTTGACAGTGGATAGGCAATGGTTAGCATTTAAAGAGCGCATGGATGAATTACAACAATTGTTCATTCCTGTCTGGTGCAAAAATAAAACAGGAAGGGTGGCTGAACAGTGGCTTACAAAAGAAATTAGGGATAGTATTAGATCCAAGGAGGAGAAATATAAAATGGCCAGAATAAGCATCAAACCTGAGGATTGGGAGCAGTTTAGAATTCAGCAAAGGAGGACAAAGGGATTGATTAAGAAGGGTAAAATATAGTATGAGAGTAAGCTTGCAGAGAATGAAAAAGCTTCTATAGATATGTGAAGAGAAAAAGATTAGCGAAGACAAATGTGGGTCCCTTACAGTCAGAAACGGGAACAAAGAAATGGCAGACCAATTAAATACATACTTCGGTTCTGTCTTTACAAAGGAGGACACAAATTACCTCCCAGAAATGTAGGGGAACATAGGGTCTAGTGAGGAGGAACTGTATGAAATCAGTATTAGTGGGGGGAAATGGTGTTAGGGAAACTGATGGGACTGAAGGCCGATAAATCCCCAGGGCCTGATAATCTACATCCCAGAGTACTTAAGGAAGTGGCCCGAGAAATAGTAGATGCATTGCTGGTCATTTTCCAAAATTCTATAGACTCTGGAACAGTTCCAACAGATTGGAGGGTAGCTAATGTAACACCACTATTTAAAAATGGAAGTAGAGAGAAAACAGGGAATTATAGACCAGTTAGCCTGACATCAGTCGTGGAGAAAATGCTACAGTCCATTATAAAAGCTGTAATAGCAGAGCACTTGGAAAACAATGACAGGATCGGACAAAGTCAATATGGATTTATGAAAAGGAAATAGTGCTTGACAAATCTACTGCAATTTTGTGAGGATGTAACTAGTAGAATAGATAAGGGAGAAACAGTGGATGTGGTGTATTTGGACTTTCAGTTCGATAAGGTCCCACATAAGAGATTAAGCGCAAAATTAAAGCACATGGGATTGGGGTTTAACTGACATGGTTAGAGAACTGGTTGGCAGACAGGAAACAAAGAGTAGGAATAAACGGGTCTTTTTCCGAGTGGTAGGCAGTGACTAGTGGGGTACTGCAGGGATCAGTGCTAGGACCCCAGCTATTCACAATATATATTAATGATACAGATGAGGGAAATAAATGTAATATATCCAAGTTTGCAGACGACACAAAGCTGGGTGAGAGTGTGAGCTGTGAGGAGGATGCAGAGAAGCTCCAGTGTGATTTGGACAGGTTGAGTGAGTGGGCAAAAACATGGCAGTTACAGTATAATGTGGATAAATGTGAGGGCAAAAACAGAAAGGCAGATTATCTGAACGGCAATAGATTGGGCAAGGGGGAGGTGCAGCAAGACCTGGGTGTCCTTGTGCACCATTCGCTGAAAGTAGGCATGCAGGTGCAGCAGGCAGTTAAGAAATCAAATGGTATGTTGACCTTCATAGCGAGAGGATTTGAGTACAGGAGCAAGGATGTTTTGCTGCAATTATATAAGGCCTTGGTGAGACCACATCTGGAGTATTGTGTGCAGTTTTGGTCTCCTTATCTGAGGAAGGATGTTCTTGCTATGGAGGGAGTGCAGCGAAGGTTCACCAGATTGATTTCTGGGATGGCAGGCCTGACATATGACGAGACTGGGTCGATTAGGCTTGTATTCGCTAGAGTTTAGAAGAATGAGAGGGATCTCATAGAAACCTACAAAATTCTAACAGGACTGGACAGACCAGATGCAGGAAGGATGTTCCCGATGGCGGAGGAGTCCAGGACCAGGGGTCACAGTCTAAGGATAAGGGGTATGCCATTTAGGACTGAGATGATGAGGGATTTCTTCACCCAGAGAGTGGTCAACCTGTGGAATTCTCTACCAAAGAAAGCAGTTGAGGCCAAATCATTAAATATATTCAAGAAAGAGTTAGATATAGTTCTTAGGGCTAAAGGGATCAAGGGATAGCGGGAGAAAGCGGGAACAGGGTACTGAGTTTGGATGATCAGCCATGATAGTATTGAATGGTGGTGCAGGCGCGAAGGGCCGAATGGCCTACTCCTGCTCCTATTTTTCTATGTTTCTATCTGTCCAGTCACAGCCAAGGAATCTCCCGCAATAGCTTCTCTTCCTGCTCCTGCTCCATTACCTCTGCAGTCTAAGCACCAATTCATAGCCCTCTCCTATTTCTCATGTACATACTGCCCCTCAGTGACATCATCTGAAAACATATAATTTTGCATGTACACTGACAAGCCCCAGCTCTACCTCACTACCACCTCTCAACCCCATCCACTATCTCTGCTTTGTCAACACTGCTTATCTGACATCAGTATTGGATGAGCAGAAATTACCTCCAATAAATATTGGGAAGCTCAAAGCTATTGTCTACAGTCCCTGCTACAAACTCTGAAGGCCTCCAATTCCATGCTTCTCCATGGCCAATGTCAGAGGTTGAATCAGACCCTTCACAACCTATTTGAACCTGACATGAGCTTCCGATCCAACCTGTTTTCCATCACCAAGACCACATACCCTACCTCTGTAATTGTGCCAGTCTCTGCCCCGCCTCACTTGCTGCTGAAACCCTCATCCAAGCCTTTGTTACTTCTACACGTGACTATTCCAATGCTCTTCCGGTCAGTCTCCCACCAAACTTGAGCTCATCCAAAACTCTGCTGCCTGTATTCTAATTCACATTCACCCATTAGGCGTACATTGGCTCCCAGTCCAGCAACCCTCAATTTTAAAATTCGCATCCTTGTTTTCAAAACCCTCCATGGCCTCATCCCTCTCTATCTCTATAACCTCCTCCAGTCCTACAACCCTCTAAGATATTGGCATTTCTTTAATTCCGGCTTTTTGCACACCCTCAATTTTAATTGTTTCATCATTGGCGGCTATGCCTTCAGCTGCCTAGGCCCCAAGCTCTGGCATTCCCTCCCTAAACCTCTCTGCCTGCCTCTCCTCCCTTTTAAAATGCTCCTTAAAACCTACCTGTTTGACCGAGCTTTTGTTCATCTGTGTTTTAGTATCAAATTTCATTTGGTGAACCACTTTAGGACATTTCACTATGTTAAAGGTGCTATATAAATGAAAGTAGTTGTTGTAAAGGGCGTGAGCCCTCTCACCCATTTGTGCCCTCTGACCAGTTATTGAATATTTCCAGCAATTTTTTTTTTGTTTTCTGACTAGTTTTTTTATCTTTTACCTTTAAGTGTTGATAATTGCTGTGGCGTTTCAGGTTAGGTATTGGCAAGTGGAGCAGAGTTTAGATACTCGGCCAAGGCTGCTGGGTCGAAGTCCATTGGTCACATACAACTCTTGCGGTTCTTTTTTATTGAGACGTGTCAGGGTCATGGCTGTTTACACTGAGTCAGAAACTGATCCTCAGATATCAGGCCATTCTGTCCAGTTTTTCATGTTAATTTAACTGAATCTACCACCACCAGTAGGGTATTCAAGATTAGTAAAGTGCTTCCACATTCCTTGTCTTAATACTGCTGCTCTTCTACCAATGGTTGTGTAACCTAGATGTTTACTGATGAGTGGAAGGAAATATATATGAGCACCACTGCTCATGAACAGCCCTCCTTGGGGCAGACTGCGATCAGCCCATTGCAGAGCACAGAGTTGAGCAAAGGATCGGTTTATGGTCATCCCACGGGCAAGGGCCCAGTGTTTGTGGCTGTGTTCTTGCCCGAGTAGTTGCACCAAATGGCAGAATGTCTGATGCTCCTCTAGGATATTCCCTACTGGGCAGAGTGTTCATACACTCGAACCCTCAATACAGGTACTGGATTTACAGCAGAGAATGAAGCCATTCAACCAGCACACCTGTATCACTGGTGTTAGCCCTTCAAGTGAGGAAGATACTGGACTAGGCGGATACTGGAGTGAGGCGGTGGAATTAGTTTGGGAGTGATAGAGACTATCTGGAAGGATCCAGTGGCAAAGACATTCAGGTAGTGTTTACTATGACAGGTGTAGACAGTGCTGGTCTACTGGTGGGAGTGAGCTGCAGATCTTAGCCAGCAGTCGATAAATCTGCCTAATAACCTCTGGGGCTGGGGGCAGAGAGGAGGGGGAATTGAGGACAGCACAATGAAATGCCAGAGCAAGAATCCTTTAACCCAAAGCACTGCATGAACAGAGTCAGATTTGCAACTGAATAAAACAGATTGCTGGAAGCTCCACCACCTCACGTTTCTTCCTTTCCAGATTGGCTGGTAGAGTGTTCCCAGTACCAGCCCACCAGTGACATCTCACCTAAATTCACAGCGTAGATAGGATACATGGATACATCATAACTGAGCCCACCACCCACCAATGTGCCTGAAGCTCAGAAGCAGAAATCCTCCTTCACCTATGGGTGCTGACATCAATTAGGTCAGCTAATTGCACAGATTATGGACTGAAGCTAGGATTCCTGAGCTGTATAACTCAGGCCACACCAAGTCAAACCTTTAGTCACTAAGCATTAGGAAAATTGAGGTTGATTAACAAAACAGTTCCAGACAAGATCTAAAAGCAAAATACTGCGGATGCTGGAAATCTGAAACAAAAACAAGAAATGTTGGATTCACTCAGCAGGTCTGGCAGCATCTGTGGAAAGAGAAGCAGAGTTAACGTTTCGGGTCAGTGACCCTTCTTCCGAAGAAGGGTCACTGACCCAAAACGTTAACTCTGCTTCTCTTTCCACAGATGCTGCCAGACCTGCTGAGTGAATCCAGCATTTCTTGTTTTTGTTCCAGACAAGATCTGTTTATTTTACAACCTGAAGCCCAAAGACAAATGAGGGCAATTTAAGAGCAAAGTCTTAGTTGCACTCTTGTCCTACCAGATTGCTGGCATTTGGGTTTGTCTGGACTCCCACTGTGAGAACCTTGAGTAAGTTCATATAGAAACATTCCAGTTTCTCTCCAGTGCAGAGTGACCATAATATGGGCCCTGAATTGACATTACATCCAGTAAGTGTAATTTGCAGGAGGCTATTTTTACATTATCTGTGGCTCTGTGCCTGCTGCAGTGACCCATGGGTAACCAGTGTCAATAGTTTGAACCCATTACTGTGGCCTTGTGTTAATCTGTCACCCACATACCATTGAACTTCAAACAGTGGGAAAAAACAATTCTGATTACTTCCTTTGGTAATCATTAAACAAACGCTGCAGTGCCTAGCGGAGAATAGTTGGCAATAACCCACTAACATCAACCGTCGGAAGGAAATGCAGCCTCCCAGCTCAGAGCATTTCCTGCTTTCCACACTGCCTCACTCTGTAGTTTCACTGTTACCGGAAATCAGGCTCAATGCTTAGCTGGAATCCTTCATGATCCAAATATGCCGTACCTCACTCCTCTACTCACTGACAGCCTGTGTCCTATCCAACCTCTCACCTTAATCCAGCCTATCCAATCGCATCAAATCCTTACTCAGCCGAGTTGCAGTTATTATCTAACCATAGCCAGACCTACTCTTGCGTGCAACTCCATCTCACCCAATCCTGCCATAGTCACCAAACTATACCCTCGCCTCCTTCATTCTCACATTCTCACAGGGCCGCAGCTCCCCTCTTGCACCTGCACTTGTGGGCAGGAGTGATTCACAGTCTCCTCCATACAGCAGTGAGGAATGAGTGATCAACAGCAGACAAAATTCTGTGAATGTGGGAACAGAGTAACTCAATGAGAATGAGTTGAGACTGCGGCCTCCAACTTGTATCTGCAGGGAATCTTTCCTGACTGGATTAGGAGCATGCAGGGTGTGAGCTGAGGATACAGTTAGACCTTGTTGGGTGCGTGTGGGGCAGTGGAGGGACTGAACACATGAGGGGTTAGGGATGCCACATTGGGAGATTTGTGACAAATGAATGATAATACAAACAATTTCATGGGTGTTGATGTATGTATCCTGCTGGCAGTGAGGGTAGTGTGGAAGATTCAAGATTATTGAGCTGAAGGCAAGGTGATTAAAGGGGACCAACTTAAATGAAATATTAAGTGCGATGCAGCCAGGTGATTACCTCCGTCAGAATACAGCAGATAAACCAAAATGAGTAAAAAGTAGATTTTATATATAAAAAAACAATGATTGACCACTATTTATTTAAAAATCTTACATCTGCACCCACCTCATCGACCTTTCCCACTATAAATCCCATGGTCCATTTATAGTGAAAAGTGTCCATGTGAATGGTCACACTGTAATTACACCTTCCCATCTGTGGCAGCACTGTAGAGCTTCAGTTTTTATTTTTCCCAATTCCTGACCCTGTCCCACTGTCGGAAAAGTTCCCAGACTGTTTCCTGCTACATTCGCTGGAACTGAGCTCACACCAGAGCCCAGTTGACATGAGTCTCAGTTAAAAGCACAAAATCAACCACAACAAAGAAGCATCACTTCATATAAACCACCATCAGATAAAAGACTTAAAACTATAAGTGGATTTAAGAATCCTATAGAAATAGACGGTGAAAGCAGAAGTTTATCACATGGACTCCCACACAGTCTACAGCACAGATGAATTTACCAGACGGAGGGTCTTTGATGGGTTTTAATGTACCGGGGGCAGGAGTTTCAATGGGTTAATGTATCAGAGGGAGGGGCTATGATGGGTTAATGGACCAGAGGGAAGGAGTTCAATGGGTTAACGTACCGGAGGCATGTCGGGTGGGGGAGCTTCAATAGGTAAACATACCAGAGGGAGGGATCTCGATGGGTTAACGTACCAGAAGGAAGGGCTTCAATGGGTTAACGTAGCAGAGAGAGGGACTTTGATGGGTTAGCGTACCAGAGGGAGGGGCCTCTATGGGTTAACGTACCAGGGGCAAGTTTTGGGGGGGGAAGCTTCTATGGGTAAACATACCAGAGGGAGGGAGCTCGATGGGTTAACCTACCAGAGGGAGGGAGTTCAATTAACATACCAGAGGGGCTTCGATGGGTTAACGTAGCAGAGGGAAGGGCTTCAATGGGTTAACGTAGCAGAGGGAGGGACTTCGATGGGTTACCGTACCAGAAGGAAGGGCTTCGATGGGTTAATGTAGCAGAGAAAGGGTCTTCGTAGGGTTACCATACCAGAGAGAGGGGCTTCAATGGGTTAACGTGCCAGAGGGAAGGGCTTCGATGGGTTAACGTAGCAGAGGGAGAGGGAGGGACTTCGATGGGTTACCGTACCAGAAGGAAGGGCTTCGATGGGTTAATGTAGCAGAGGAAGGGGCTTCGTAGGGTTACCGTACCAGAGAGAGGGGCTTCAATGGGTTAACGTACCAGAGGGAAGGGCTTCGATGGGTTAACATAGCAGAGGGAGGGGCCTCGATGGTTTACCATACCAGAGGGAGGGGCTTCGATGGGTGACTGTACCAGAGGGAGGGGCTTCGATGGGTTACCGTACCAGAGGGGGGGGGCTTCGATGGGTTACCGTACCAGAGGGGGGGGCTTCGATAGGCAAAGTGGATCACTATAGCTCTACAGCACCACCTGCCTGCAGGGAAAGGCAGCACCAGACTTTCAACCTCAGAAATACAGGGCTGCTCTGCTGCATCTCCATCCCTGTTCCTCCCAGGATCGATTGGCAGTTTCCTTCAACATTAAACTTTTCCAGTCACTCTCCAGTGATTTATCCTAACGGCCAATCCACAGGCTAGCCTAGACAGGAGGATTGACAGGATATTGGACTATATAGGGCATCACAGCTGGGCCCAATCCTGCCCTCATTCACATTTCAGAGGGCAAGGGGGAGGGTGCAGGTGACTGGCAGAGCTCGAAGCTGATGATATTCCTCCCAAGGTGGAATTAACAGCCTCAGTCTCGGTGGAGGATGGAACCCAGACCATTCTCCTGGTGTGTGGGGTTCAGTGAGTGACTGACTCTGGTCAATCTCAGGCTATGCTCTGTATCTTGGAAGTGCAGCCTCAGAGATAGTGGTCCCACTGGTGCTGTTCACACTCAATATTTGCCGAGGTCTCGGGTCTGGTCCGTATTGAAAGATCCGGCTGATGGAATCTTGCATCAGGTGACTTTACTTAGATCTTGTCCTCTGGCTGACTGGAGACTGCATGGTGCTGGTGGGGAGGTGGGGTGGAATTAAGATACGGTATCAGTAGGGATTGAAAAAGTGGGCTGGGGGGAAATTGAGGAGGAGGGATTTGGGGATTGAAGCATTTTTCAGATTGCACACAAGGTTCCAATTTTTGCTTTAATATCAAAAGCGACTTATTAAAATCAATATTTCTCACCACAATTCACCGTCTCGTTCAGCGACGCAAAACAATGAACAGAATATACAGACAAAGAAACTGTACAACCTCCACCCTGTCATACACCAATCCCTCCCAGCATTAACACAACCCCAAACCTGGAGAGGGACCCTGCGAGCCATTCCTTATTTACAGCAGTTCTTGTCTCTCTGGTACCCAGCAGACTGTGACTCCCTCCAACCCCCGTCGACCTCTGGCACTGAGCCTGGACTCCTCACCGCAGTGGGGAGGGTGGCAAGGAATGGGGGCTCACAGGGGTGAATGGCTACACTCAGGCTAACAGCACCAAACTCAGGTAACTGGAGACTGGACTCAGGACCAGAGCAAATCCTAGGGGCAGGAGGAGGAAACAGCTTCACAGTGAACAAGAGCCAAGAGCCGGAGAGGGGACGTATCAATTCCACAGTTTCCGCCACACCCAGAGCGTCCGGCAACTCAGTGACCATTCCAGACCTGCACGACCCAACTCCCAGTGCGATTATTCTTAACGAGGGAGGTCCTGCTTTCCAACCCTATAGATAGACTTTGAGCAGCGGGGCTCCCGATGAATCTGTCTCCGTATCCTGAAGAGATTCGTCTTTTTGTAATTCTGGAGAGAGAGAGAGAGAGAGAAGAAATAGTGAGTATCGGGACCTCGATGTGGGATCCATGCCATGGAGTTGGGTTGGCAGGGTAGGTAGGGGGAATGAATACATGTCCACAGGGCTGGAACACAAACCATTGGGGGTCACAGCAAATCTGGGACAACAGCTCAGACCAATGGTCCGTAAAAGAGATTAGTGGGAATATGAGCTAGAGACCCTGGGGGAGAGGGGGAGAGCTGGGGGGGGGGGGGGGGGGAAAGAGAGGGGCAGCAGGCAGAGTGCGGGGGCAGGGAGGATGAGGATGAGGATGAGGGCGGGGGCAGGGAGGATGAGGATGAGGATGAGGGCGGGGGCAGGGAGGATGAGGATGAGGGCGGGGGCAGGGAGGATGAGGATGAGGGCGGGGGCAGGGAGGATGAGGATGAGGGCGGGGGCAGGGAGGATGAGGATGAGGATGAGGGCGGGGGCAGGGAGGATGAGGATGAGGGCGGGGGCAGGGAGGATGAGGATGAGGGCGGGGGCAGGGAGGATGAGGATGAGGGCGGGGGCAGGGAGGATGAGGATGAGGGCGGGGGCAGGGAGGATGAGGGGGAGGGCGGGGGCAGGGAGGATGAGGGGGAGGGCGGGGGCAGGGAGGATGAGGGGGAGGGCGGGGGCAGGGAGGATGAGGGGGAGGGCGGGGGCAGGGAGGATGAGGGGGAGGGCGGGGGCAGGGAGGATGAGGGGGAGGGCGGGGGCAGGGAGGATGAGGGGGAGGGCGGGGGCAGGGAGGATGAGGGGGAGGGCGGGGGCAGGGAGGATGAGGGGGAGGGCGGGGGCAGGGAGGATGAGGGGGAGGGCGGGGGCAGGGAGGATGAGGGGGAGGGCGGGGGCAGGGAGGATGAGGGGGAGGGCGGGGGCAGGGAGGATGAGGGGGAGGGCGGGGGCAGGGAGGATGAGGGGGAGGGCGGGGGCAGGGAGGATGAGGGGGAGGGCGGGGGCAGGGAGGATGAGGGGGAGGGCGGGGGCAGGGAGGATGAGGGGGAGGGCGGGGGCAGGGAGGATGAGGGGGAGGGCGGGGGCAGGGAGGATGAGGGGGAGGGCGGGGGCAGGGAGGATGAGGGGGAGGGCGGGGGCAGGGAGGATGAGGGGGAGGGCGGGGGCAGGGAGGATGAGGGGGAGGGCGGGGGCAGGGAGGATGAGGGGGAGGGCGGGGGCAGGGAGGATGAGGGGGAGGGCGGGGGCAGGGAGGATGAGGGGGAGGGCGGGGGCAGGGAGGATGAGGGGGAGGGCGGGGGCAGGGAGGATGAGGGGGAGGGCGGGGGCAGGGAGGATGAGGGGGAGGGCGGGGGCAGGGAGGATGAGGGGGAGGGCGGGGGCAGGGAGGATGAGGGGGAGGGCGGGGGCAGGGAGGATGAGGGGGAGGGCGGGGGCAGGGAGGATGAGGGGGAGGGCGGGGGCAGGGAGGATGAGGGGGAGGGCGGGGGCAGGGAGGATGAGGGGGAGGGCGGGGGCAGGGAGGATGAGGGGGAGGGCGGGGGCAGGGAGGATGAGGGGGAGGGCGGGGGCAGGGAGGATGAGGGGGAGGGCGGGGGCAGGGAGGATGAGGGGGAGGGCGGGGGCAGGGAGGATGAGGGGGAGGGCGGGGGCAGGGAGGATGAGGGGGAGGGCGGGGGCAGGGAGGATGAGGGGGAGGGCGGGGGCAGGGAGGATGAGGGGGAGGGCGGGGGCAGGGAGGATGAGGGGGAGGGCGGGGGCAGGGAGGATGAGGGGGAGGGCGGGGGCAGGGAGGATGAGGGGGAGGGCGGGGGCAGGGAGGATGAGGGGGAGGGCGGGGGCAGGGAGGATGAGGGGGAGGGCGGGGGCAGGGAGGATGAGGGGGAGGGCGGGGGCAGGGAGGATGAGGGGGAGGGCGGGGGCAGGGAGGATGAGGGGGAGGGCGGGGGCAGGGAGGATGAGGGGGAGGGCGGGGGCAGGGAGGATGAGGGGGAGGGCGGGGGCAGGGAGGATGAGGGGGAGGGCGGGGGCAGGGAGGATGAGGGGGAGGGCGGGGGCAGGGAGGATGAGGGGGAGGGCGGGGGCAGGGTGGATGAGGGGGAGGGCGGGGGCAGGGAGGATGAGGGGGAGGGCGGGGGCAGGGAGGATGAGGGGGAGGGCGGGGGCAGGGAGGATGAGGGGGAGGGCGGGGGCAGGGAGGATGAGGGGGAGTGCGGGGGCAGGGAGGATGAGGGGGAGTGCGGGGGCAGGGAGGATGAGGGGGTGTGCGGGGGCAGAGAGGGAGGGGGAGTGCGGGGGCAGAGAGGGAGGAGAGCAGAGAGGGGAGGGCTCAGAGGGAGGAGAGCAGAGAGGGGAGGGCTGAGAGGGAGGGAGACAGATGGGCTGAGAGAGAAAAGGACAGAAATGAAAGTCGGGGCACAGTAATTAACACCACACCATTAAATATATAAAGTGAAAGCAGCTACTTCCAACTTCCCCACCCCTGCAATATGGACAGTGAGGAAGAACAGGTCTCCTGGCTGAGGTAAACGTGCTGACCCCAAACTAGGAAATTTCTCGTCTGTATAATTCAGCCTTGAGGAGCTGAGTTCCACCACTTCCACCATATTTGGGAATTACCTGGAGGACCCAGGCCCTGCAATTGTCTCGCTTTCAAATCGAGCGGATCCACGACTGAAATCTCCAAATTGAGCTCTAAATAGAAACAAAATCAGAAATCACAGCACATTCTAGCCAAACCCCAAATGCCACATCCCTCCCCATCTGCAGAGATCTGCAGCTCCTGCATGGAACCCAGGCACACAGAAACAACTAACATAGCCCCAGCGCAACCCTGGCCCCAAGCACAGCTCCAGCGCATTTCCTAACACATTCCTATCCTCGAGCACATTCCTCAGCACAGCTCCAGCACATTCCTAACCTCCAGCACATTCTTCAGTGCAACTGTGGCCCCCAACACAGCTCCAGTGCATTTCCCAGCACAACACTGGGCCCCAGTGCAGTTTCAGCACAAGCCTGGCCCCCAGCACATTTCCTTGTGCATTTCCCAGTGCATCTCTGGCCCCCAGCACAGCTCCAGTGCATTTCCAGGTGCAACCCTGGCCCCCCCAGCGTAGTGCCAGCACAACCCTAGCCCCCAGCCCAGCTCCAGCGTATTTCCCAGTGCAACCCTGGCCCCCAGCGCAGCACCAGTGCATTTCCCAGTGCATCTCTGGCCTCCAGCGCCATTCCAGCACAGCCCTAGCCCCAGTGCAGCTCCAGCGCTTTCCTAGCCTCCAGCACATGCCTCTGCACAACTCCAGTGCATTCACCTGCTCAACCCTGGCCCCCAGCGCAGATCCCGCGCATTCCCAGCTTCCAGCACAGCTGCCTCACCTTCACTGGGCAAAATCGTCTCTGTTTGAGGTTTGGGGTCAGCAGAGGTCAAAGTGACCAATCTTTCCTCACTTGGCTCTTCCTGCCCCCGTTTCTTATTTTTCTTGGATTTCCGGGTGCTGATCCGGACAATGCCGGTCACTATCCGGCATTCCGCATCCTTCTCATTGATCTTGTAGCCTTTGGTGATGCTATCGATGAGCTCACTGATCTCACTGCTCTTGCTGATGAAGGTTGTGTCAGATGTGCATTGGGCCAACATGTCAATCTGGTGAATGCTGAACAGCTCCAGCAGCTTCTTGTTGATGTACTCGTCCAGCTCCGCGCTCGACATGGACACATTCAGCTCATTATTCTCCAAATCCTCCTCCAGGAAGGAGGGGAATTCGTCTGAAATACGTTTGTGGGATATTGGTGAGGTGTTGCTGGGGCTTTCCGACTTCTGAGAGTTGAACAGGTGAGAGTCCTTGCGACACGAGTCTGTGGACAGACTCCGGCTGTTATTCTTATCCCAGATCACCTGCTGTCCTCGCAACTTGACATCGTAATAATTAAAACTATTGCCTGCAAGGTTAGCCTTCTTCCTGGGGCTGGCATCAGAGTTCAGGGCTATCCCAAGTGTTGGGTTTTCAATATACCGTAAAGTGTTATTCTCAACGTCCTTAGCACCTATCTGTGGCTCTGTGGTCCCCGTACATGGATTATAAACTCCAGTGTCTGTCTTACACATTCCACAGGTCACCACGCAGCAGAAAACCTCTTTAACTGTCTGCCAGGTGGCACAGGCTCCAAAGCCACATGACTCGCACACACTAACATCCTCTGCACTTTCAGCTGACCCCGGGATGAACCCAATGTTTTCCGAGTTATTCCCATTAGAATCTCTGGGATCTGCTTTACGGCTGTGACTTTTTACCAGCGATTTGCTATCCTTCCTTTCGGCCCGTCTGCTCTCTGGTGTTGAGCTTTCATAAACCTCCAGACTTAGTGAATCCACTGAGATGGGTGGCAGAGCTGTGGAAGTCACGCGCCTGGGCTTGGTCACAGGCTGGTCAGTCTGCTGTGAAGCAACTTTCCGCCAAGTTCCTTGCATGACTTAGACTGAAGGACCTGTGGTGCAAAAAGGAGAAATTTTCACTCAACACCCATGGCTCTGGGGCCCAACACTGGGCCCAAAACCCACGACACAGCAGAGGGACCCAAGCGAAGACAACAAAATGTGTTGGGGCTCCTGGGGGCATTTGCAGAGGTCTGGGCAAAGGGGCTGGTGGTGGCAGTAGGGGAGGTGACTGGTAGCCCTGGGGGTGGGAGGAAGGTGGGAAGGGCACAATATTAACCTGCAAAAACTGCTGAAGACAGTCAGAGGATGGTCCGTTCCGCATGTGATATGCGGGACCCAGGCAGGAATGGTAGAATAGGGGTCACTCGAGGTCAGACTACATGATATGCTTCTGCTTTTGGGCAACAGTTCCTATCTGATTGCAGGGCAGGAAGGTCAGTCATTAAAATAGTTCACAAAAATATGAGTAGTGAGCAAGGATTTCCAAAGTGGTCATGGTTGACCAACCTTATTGAAGACTTTGGAATAGTAACAGACATAATAGACAAGGGTAATGCAGCTGTAATATATTTGGATTTCCAAAAGGCCTTTGAGGAAATACCACACAGTAGACTCATGACTAAGTGGAGTCAGGGATTAGTATCAGAATGGATAGAAAACTGGCTACAAAACAGAATGTTACTCAGACTGGCAAAAGGTGGGGATTGGTCTTTCACAGGGACCGGTGCTGGGACCCCTGTTGTTTATCATTTACATAAACAATTTGGGCTGAGGAGTCAAAAGTACAATTTCAAAATGTGCAGCTGACATTAAATTGGGGGTGTAGTTAACACAGAGGAGGACTGCAACAAAATACAGAAAGACATTAATAAACTTACAGAATGCACATGTAACTGGCAAATGAATGTCAATACAATCAAGTCTGAGGTGTTATGTTTTACTGGGAATAATAAAAGCCACATATACCTTGCAAAGCATCTAAATGGGGCAGAGAAACAGATGGATCTGGTGGTACAGATGCACAAATCACTAAAAGTAGTGACACAATTTAATAAAGCCATAAAAAAAGGCAAGCAAAGCACTGAGCTCATTTATAGAGGGATAGAATTGAAAAGCAGAGAAGTTATGCTAAACCTGTACAGAACCTTGTTTAGAACATACTTGGCATACTGTGCACAGTTCTGGTCTCCATATTATAAATAGGATATAAAGGCACTGGAGAAAGTGCAAAAAGATTTACAAGAATGATAACAGAATAGAAAGGTTATACCTGTCAAGAAAGATTGAATTAGCTGGAGCTCTTTTCTCCAGAAAGAAGACCGAGGGGTGACCTGATAGAGGTCTTTAAGGAAATGAAAGAATTTGATAGGATAGACAGAGAAAACATTTAAGTCTGGTCTTGCCCACAAATGGAGAGGGTATAAATAAGATAGTCACGAATAAATCCAGTAGGGAATTTAGGAGAAATGTCTTTAACCAGAGAGTGGTTAGAATGTGGAACTCTACCACAAGGAGCAGTCAAGGCAAATAGTATAGATGCATTTAAGGGGAAGCTAGATTAAACACACAAGGGAGAAAGAAATAGAAGGATATGGTGGTAGGGTGGGAGGAAGCTATTATGGAGCATAAATACTAGTATGGACCTGTTATGAAAGAGTTTGATAGGAAGATGTTGAGATGTTGGGCTCAATGATCTGTTTCTGTGCTGTACATACAGTGTAATAAAAGCCAAATAGTTTAACAGTTGATAATCAAGTGCAGAGGTGGTGGGGGAGGGGAGGTAAAGAAAGAACAAAAGGGAAGATCTGTGATAAGAGTGGAGTGCCGGAGTGATTAAACAGCAAAAGGGATGATGGTGCAAGGCAAAAGGGGGTGGTAATGGGACAAGTAAAAAAAAATTAAAGATGGATCGAAAGGAGCTGTAAATGCCAACAGCAGAACCATTAACAGCAGCTACTGCCATGATAATGGGAGCATGGTTACAATCTGAAGTTGCTGAACTCAACGTTGAGGCTGGTTGTAACATGCCTAATCAAAAGATGAGGTGCTATTCTATGAGCTCGCGTTGACCTTCATTAGAACAGTATAGGAGGATGAAGACAGAGTGTTCAGACGGAATGGGGATGGAGAAATAAACTGGCAAGCGACTGGAAGCTCAGGGCTATGCCTGCAGACAGAAGGAAGTTGTTCAGCAATCACCCAATTGCTGTTGTCATCCCAGTGTAGAAGAGACTGCATCATAAACCACAAATGAAATACAGTAACAACTTGCATTTATATAGTGCCTTTAATGTCGTAAAATATCCCAAGGTGCTTCACAGGAGCGTCAAACAAAATTTGACACTGAGCCACATTAGAATAATGAACAAAAGTTTGATCAAAGAGGTAGATTTTAAGAAGAGCCTTAAAGAAGGAAAAAGAGGTGGAGAGGTTTAGAGAGGGAATTCCAGAGCTTAGGGCCTTGGCAGCTGAAGGCACGGCTGCCAATGGGGAAGCAATTAAAATTAGGGATGTACAAGAAACCATAATTAGATAAGCACAGATATCTTGTTAGTTGTAGCGCTGGAGGAGATTAAAGAGATAGGGAGTGTGCGGCTATGAAGGGATTTGTAAAGAAGGATGAACATTTTAAAATTGTGGGGTTGCTTATCCAGGAGCCAATATAGGTCAGTGAGCACAGGGGTGATGAGTAAACAGGACCTGGTGCGAATTAAGATAGGAGTAGTAGAGTTTTGGATGACCTCAAGTTTACAGAGGTTAGAATGTGGGAGGCCAGCCAGGAGTGTGTTGGAGGAATCATGTCTAGGGGTAACAAATATACTAAGTTGAAAGAAGTGCAAGTAAATTGCTATATCTTCCAGAACGAATGTTTGGGCTTTGGACGGTGGGGCGGGAGAATGTGAAAGGGCAGTTGTTGCATTTCCTGTTCTTCATATGCTTGGGTGATGGAAGAGTGGATCAAGGTGTCACAGAGAGAATGGTCCCTTCAGAATGCTGGAGGCGGTGGAAATGGCAGAGAATGATACTTTTGATGCTTGAGGCTGGTGGGATGCAAGGTGAGGACGAAGAGGATCCTATTGTGGTCCAGGGAGTAATAAGAAGGGGTAAGAGTGGAAGAGTGGGAAATGGGACGGACAAGATGGAAGGCCCCTCCAGCTACAGTGGAGGGGAATCCACAGGTGAGGAAAAAGGAAGACATACCAGAAGCACCGGTGTGGAAGGTGGCATTGTTGGAACAGTGCCACAGAGAAATTGGCAGAATGGAACGGAGTCCTTACGGGAAGTGGGCTGGGAGGAAGTATTATCTGGAGATTAACCAAGAAAATTGGTGGGCTTATAGTAGATATCGTCACACTGTGCTATCTCCCAGTCGTGTTGAGACACAGGGGCACTTACACACTCGCACCCCATACACAGAGGCTGTGATGCGCCCGCACCCCATATACAGAGGCAGTTACCAACTAACTACCCCCACTTTAAACAACCAACCAGTAGGAGGCCTGCTGTTGGAGTGTCCTTAAACTAAACTGTTTGCGGGTTCATTCCCCCTCCTTGGGAAAGAACACCGACAGGGTATTTCTGCACTTGACTCAGTACCCAGAACACTGGCAGAAACCCCAAAATGAACTGAGATTACCATCAAGAACGGCAGGTCAAGTTGATAAGACAGTTGAGAACGCATACATGATACCTGCCTTTGGAAATAGTGGCACCAAATACAAAAACAAGCAAGTTATACTAAACCTTTACAAATCACTGGTTAGGTCTCAGCTGGAGGATTTTGTACAATTATGGGCACCGAACTTTAGGAAGGATGCCAAGGCTTTGGAGAGAGTACAGAGCAGGTTCACCAGGATGATACCAAGGAAGAGGGACTTCAGTTATCTGGAGAGATTGGATAAACTGGGATTGTTATCCTTAGGGCAGAGAAGGTTAAGGGAAGACACAATACAAGTATTCAAAATTCCGAGGGGTTTCAATCGAGCAAGTCGGGAGATACTGTTTCCTTTGACAAGTGGGCCGGTAACCAGAGGTCATAGATTTAAAATAATTAGCTAAAAAACTAGAGGGAAAATGAGGAGAAACGTTTTCACAGGCAGGGTAGTTGTGATCTGGAATACACTCCCTGAAAGAGTGGTGGAAGCAGATTCTATAGGACATTTCAAAAGACACTCAAAGAGGATGAATTTTCATGGTTATGAGGAAACAAAAACAGGGCTGTGGAACTAAAATGGACAGATATTTCAAAGAGCACTGGCACTATTATGGGATGAAAGGCCTCCTTCTGTGATTTAAGATTCTATGATTCTATACCTGCAGGCATTTGTTGCTAAACTGGTTTATGATGACTAATGTACGTGCAGTCTACTCAAAACTCTAATCCAGGCCCCAGGCGATCAAGGCTGTTACTCAGTTTGTTGTTTTACTAATACAAAGATTTGAAAATACAACGAAAAATCATTCTCTCACTGCAGCACATCAGCTTCTCGCTCAACAACTATTTGCATTTCTGTTGCACTTTTAATGTAGAAAAACGCCCCATGCGCCCTACAGGCAAACAATGGACATCAAATGAAAGAAAGAGGATGGAAACAGCAAAGATGTAGATTTTAAGAAGCACCTTAAAGGAAGAAAGACAGGTAGAGAGACAGAGAGGTTTAGGGAGGGAATTCCAGAGATTAGGGCCTTGGCAGCTGAAGGCACAGCAACCAATGGTGGAACAAACAAAAAATCAGGGATGTGCAACAGGCCAAAATTGGAAGAGTGCAGAGATGTCAGAAGGTTGTCGGACTTGAGAGGAGGTTACAGAGGTAGGGAGCGGCAAGGCCATGGAGGGATTTGAAAACAAGGATGAGAGATTTAAATCTGAGTTGTTGCTCAGCTGAGAGCCACTGTAGGTCAGTAAGCACAGGGATGATGGGAAACTATGACATGGTGAAAGTTAGGATATGGTTGGTTGGCATTCTTCCATCTACGAAAGATGATGGACACACAGCAAACAATCCATTTAGGTGGGGTGTCTTCGCTTGGTGCACCTTTGCTGATGGCTGTGAAGGCCAATCCTTGAGAGGCAGGTTCTGCCACTAGTGCTGCACATGAAGCTGCCAAGTGAAGCTGTGAGTTGTTATTGTTGATAGAGACAGCAGAATTTTGGATGAGTGGAAGTTTACAGGGAGTGGAAGACGGGATGCTGGCTAGGAACATGTTGGAATAGTTGAATGCGGAGGTAACAAAGGCACGGATGAGAGGGGTGGTGGAGAGGTAGAACGAGATGGTGACGAAGTATAATGAGGCGGCATCAGTTTACCCATGGAAGCTGACCCCATATCTGCAGATGATTTTGCCAAGGGGCAGCATGTAGATGAGGAAGAGGAGTGGCCAAGGATAGATTCTTGGGAGACTCCATAGGTAATAGACAGGAAGAGAAGCCATAGCACGAGATACTCTGGCTACAATCAGAGTGGTAAAAGTTGAACCACTTAACTGAACAATGGAAGAGAGGATGAGGAGGGATAGTTTACCACGGTCACAGTCATATCGGATGTCATTTTGACTTTGATATCGGCTGTTTAAATCCTGTGGCAGGGATGGAAACCTGATTGCAGAGATCCAAGCATGGAGTGGGGGAAAGATCGGCATGGATTCAATGACTTTGAGAAGAAGGGGAGGTTGGAGATGAGGCAGTAGTTCACAAAGCTAGAGAGATCAAGGATGTTTTTTTTGATGCAAGATGTGATGACAGCAGATTTGATGGGGATGGGGACTGTACATGAGGAGAGGGAAACATTTACACTGTCAGCTAGCATAAGAATGAGGAAGGGTTTTATGGACAAGCTGAGCTCAGAGAGGGCATGAGGGGAGACAGGAGAGAAACTTGCATCCCCACCATCTTCTCGAGGGCAATTAGGGATGGATAATAAATGCTGGCCTTGCCAGCAATGCCCAGATCCCATGAACGAATAAAAACACCAAAAGATGAGCATTCAGGGCTGAGGTAGGAGGAAGCCTCACAAGAAGTTGGCCTGGTGAGCTAGTGAAAGGGAGCAAAGAGGCCGAGGCAGGATTCACTCAATCTTAGTGACAAAGAAGTCCATGAGCTCCTTACCAATGTTGTTGGAGGTGAGGGGTGGAGTAGGCAGGCAAGAACCTTTAAATGTCCCAAGGCAGTTCACAGAGACGCAAGCAGAAAAAATGGAGTCCGAACCAAGGCGGAGATTAGCAGGGCAGGGCCCGAGCGCCCGTTCAATAATTCTCCTGTCCCACTCTGCCCTTCCCCTTCCAATCTACAGCCATCGATGCCATTTACTGATACATGACACTGCCCAACGTAACCAACACATCTGCAATGACCACCCTTCCTGCACTCGTCATCTTCAGCAATCCCAAGGCTCCAGTCTGGCCTCCTGTTAGTTATGTTCCTGGTATTTTAGTGACATTATTCTTGAGGAGGGTGTTCTCCAAGGTTCAGTACTAGGAACACTGCTATTTTTTAATATATATTAATGACTTGGACTGGGGGGCACAGGGTAAAATTTTTAATTTGCATATGACGCAAAACTTGGAAGTGGCAACAAATGCTGACCTTGCCAGCAATGTCCACATCGCAGATGAAATTCAATGCAGAAATGATATGTGATGCACTTTGGTAGAAATAATAAAGAGACAATACATGCTAAATGGTACAATTTTGAAAGAATAGAGACACCTGGGGGTGTTTGTACACAAATCTTTGAAGGTGGCAGGAAAGTTAACAAAGTATAGGCATGAGTTAAAGTCCAGGGGATTGTGGGCTTTATAAATAGGGCAGAGAGTACAAAAGCTAGCAAGTTATGTTAAACCTATATAACACATTAGTTCAGCCCCAGCTGCATTATTATGTCCGATTCTAGGTTCCACACTTTAGGAAGAGCATAAAGGCTTTGCAGAAGGTACAGTAGAGATTTACTAGAATGACTCTGGGAAAGAGAGTTATGTGGATAGACTGGAGAAGCTGGAGTTCTTCCCCTTAGAGCACAAAAGACAAAGAGGAGATTTGATAGATATGTTTAAAACCATGAAGGGTTTAGATAGAGTAACTAAAGAGAAACTGTTTTCAATGGCTGAAGGGTCAATAACCAGAGGGCACAGATTTAAGGTGATTGGCAAAAGAACCAGAGGCAACACGAGGAAAAATATTTTTGCGCAACGAGAGGTTAGGATTTGAAATGCATTGCCAGGTAGGTGGAAGATACAATTGCAGCCTTCAAAAGGGAACTGAATAAATACTTGAAAGGGAAAGAATTACAGGGATATGGGGAAAGAGTGAGGGAAATGGGACTAACTTGATTGTTCTTTGAAAGAGCTGACACAGACTTGATAAGCTGAATTGTCTCCTCCTGTACTGTACTACTCTATGATTCTATAGTCTTTTTTTTGTGATGCTGGTTGAGGGATAATTATTGACCAGGACACTGGGGAGAACTCTTCTGCTTTCCTTCAAAATACTGGCAGTGGGATATTTTATATCTACCCGAGAGGCCTGACGTGCCTCAGTTAACATCTCATCTGAAAGATGACAGCTTTGAGACAGTGCAGCGCTCCCTCCGCCCTGCCTCCCCGACGGTGCAGCGCTCCCTCCGCCCTGCCTCCCCGACGGTGCAGCGCTCCCTCCGCCCTGCCTCCCCGACGGTGCAGCGCTCCCTCCGCCCTGCCTCCCCGACGGTGCAGCGCTCCCTCCGCCCTGCCTCCCCGACGGTGCAGCGCTCCCTCCGCCCTGCCTCCCCGACGGTGCAGCGCTCCCTCCGCCCTGCCTCCCCGACGGTGCAGCGCTCCCTCCGCCCTGCCTCCCCGACGGTGCAGCGCTCCCTCCGCCCTGCCTCCCCGACGGTGCAGCGCTCCCTCCGCCCTGCCTCCCCGACGGTGCAGCGCTCCCTCCGCCCTGCCTCCCCGACGGTGCAGCGCTCCCTCCGCCCTGCCTCCCCGACGGTGCAGCGCTCCCTCCGCCCTGCCTCCCCGACGGTGCAGCGCTCCCTCCGCCCTGCCTCCCCGACGGTGCAGCACTGCCTCTGCACTGCCTTGGAGTATCAGCCTTGATTACGCGCTCAAGTCTCTGGTGTGGGACTTGAAACCAGAACATTCTGACTCAGAGCTAAGAGCACTGCCCACTGAGATACAGCCGTGGCCTGAACCAGTTACTCAGCTCATGGGCGATGAGTACTGGCTGCATGAGACAAGTTGCTGAGGACAATCAAACACCCCTGGTGTCATCTTTGATCCTGTCTCACAATAAACTGGAACCATTCAACATCCTTCCATCTCCCATTGCATCACATATATTCAGCAGGTTGAGGATTACATTTATCACTTCATCCTACCCCAAAGAGGTAATTGTTAAGCTTTCATCAGTCTGACATTCTTACAACAATTCATCCTTTTGCTCAGTTAGTCACAGTCAACGTCAACTCCCCACTTCCTTCAAATGAACAGTGACAGATGGTATTTCTCTGCCATGGCCGCCCCTCCCTCACTGATCAGTGGGACAGTGATGGTGGTTAGGATTCCATGAGCACCCGTGCAAGGTCATTGACCTGAAACGTTAACTCTGTTTCCCTCTCCACAGATACTGCCTGACCTGCTGAGTGTTTCCAGCATTTTCTGCTTTTATTTCAGACTTCCAGCATCCGTGGTATTTTTCTTTTGTTTAAATATTTGCAGAAAGATGTTCACAATTCCTTTTGAAAGAAAGAAAAACGTGTATAAGAAAATTTATAAAGCACCTTTCACAACCTCAGGATACCCCAAAGTGCATCACAGCCAATGAATTACTTTTGAAGAGTCTTCCAGTCTCTCTCTCTATACAGAACTGCACCATCAGGGCTGTACTGATACACAGCCCAAGTTCCATCATAGTCTCGGCCTCCAATGTGGGATGACGTGATGCAACTTACATGTGTTTCAGCCATTCAGGAAACTTCAACAGCTCAGTGTCTACATCTCGGCAAACAACTCTCCCACCAAACAAGCTCCACAATATTTCAGCTGGTTTCACTCTTGCAGCAGTAGCAGCAGCAAGTTATATTTTTATGCTGCCTTCAACATAACAAAATGGGTGTCTTTAAAAAATTATTTAAATATTTTGGCAGAGCTGAATATGAAAATGAAAGACTACCCAAGGATCAAGACATAGCTGCTGAAGTAGAGATCAGTAAAAGTAGAGAGAGAGCAAAGCTGGCAGAGACTCACATCCTGAATGGACAGACAGGCAGCTGCAGAATCTAATCTGCCACAGACGCCCAGTCCAGCCGCCTGGCCCTGCCGCAGACGCCCGGTCCAGCCGCCTGGCCCTGCCGCAGACGCCCGGTCCAGCCGCCTGGCCCCCGGTCCAGCCGCCTGGCCCTGCCGCAGACGCCCGGTCCAGCCGCCTGGCCCTGCCGCAGACGCCCGGTCCAGCCGCCTGGCCCTGCCGCAGACGCCCGGTCCAGCCGCCTGGCCCTGCCGCAGACGCCCGGTCCAGCCGCCTGGCCCTGCCGCAGACGCCCGGTCCAGCCGCCTGGCCCTGCCGCAGACGCCCGGTCCAGCCGCCTGGCCCTGCCGCAGACGCCCGGTCCAGCCGCCTGGCCCTGCCGCAGACGCCCGGTCCAGCCGCCTGGCCCTGCCGCAGACGCCCGGTCCAGCCGCCTGGCCCTGCCGCAGACGCCCGGTCCAGCCGCCTGGCCCTGCCGCAGACGCCCGGTCCAGCCGCCTGGCCCTGCCGCAGACGCCCGGTCCAGCCGCCTGGCCCTGCCGCAGATGCCCGGTCCAGCCGCCTGGCCCTGCCGCAGACGCCCGGTCCTGCCGCAGACGCCCGGTCCAGCCGCCTGGCCCTGCCGCAGACGCCCGGTCCAGCCGCCTGGCCCTGCCGCAGACGCCCGGTCCAGCCGCCTGGCCCTGCCGCAGACGCCCGGTCCAGCCGCCTGGCCCTGCCGCAGACGCCCGGTCCAGCCGCCTGGCCCTGCCGCAGACGCCCGGTCCAGCCGCCTGGCCCTGCCGCAGAAGCCCGGTCCAGCCGCCTGGCCCTGCCGCACACGCCCGGTCCAGCCGCCTGGCCCTGCCGCACACGCCCGGTCCAGCCGCCTGGCCCTGCCGCACACGCCCGGTCCAGTCCTGCTGCACTGAAGCTGGTGTAAAAACGATTTACTTAGACGATAGCTAAACTGAAAGGTTACATCTATCAAGAAAGGGGTTCTTTTCTATATGAGGGGTGACCTGATAGAGGGCTTCAGGATTATGAAAGGGCTTCATCGGGTAGGTGTAGTGATGTTTCCACTTGTGGAAAAGTCTAAAACTAGGGGCCATAAAAATAAAATAAATCTAATAAATGCTAAAACTAATAAATCCAATACAGAATTCTCAAAAAAGTTATTTAGCCAGAGAGGTTAGAATGTGGAACTCGCTACTCCAGGAAGTGGTTGAGGCAAATAGCATAGATGCAATTAAAGGGAAACTAGATGAAGATGAGGGAGAAAGGTGTAAAGTATAAATATGAGCATGGCCTATCAGACTACCCATTTCTGTACGGTAAGAAAGGGCAACACTGCACAGCCTTAGAATACTGGACAGAAGTGCAAGTAGGCACAATGGAGTCAAGCCCGACGGAGGACTGGAGTCAGAGTTTTATTTACCTCGATTTATAATCCTTACCAATAACAGTCAGGGCTTTTAGGGTACACACCAACTGCTTTTCTCCCTGAATTCACCACATGGGTTCTCCCAGACTGGCAACAACACCAGATTCGCGGACTCATGATATTAAGGGTTATGGAACTAAGGCAGGTAGATGGATACAGATCAGCCATAATCTAATGGTATGACAGAACAGGTTTGATGGGCTGAATGATCACCTCCAGTGCCGAGTGTCTGACAGAGGGTATTGTCTCAGGATGTTGCGTAATTATTATTCTGTAATCATCTCAATACCCAACTGATTGTCTGAATATAGCCTGATCCACTGCTGCTGACATTCTCTTCAAACTATTCACAATTGCTACAGCTTTCTATTGCTCCAGGTAGACATTAGCCAACCCAAAAACCGGCCCGGATACAGCTTCAAGGTTCTTAGACTTCTGTGAAGAATGGCAGTTCATTCAGAACCTGCTCCAACTTATCGGATCTGACAGCTTAAAGATCTTCCAATCCACTGAGACCCAATCCTACAAATCCAACTGTCCAATAATTGGTACCGGTATATTTTCAGACACCCTAAGCCTCGGCTGCTCAATGGATGCCAGTATTTCACCAGCCATTAAACAGCTTCCTTCAGCAGACAGCACACACTTACTATGTGAATATTTTTACCAGGCTCCATGTCTCGGCCCAGCTGCACTCCCAGATCAGACCCCTTGCCATGTGCCCTGCCACAGGCTCTCCCAATGTGTGCCCAACCAGGCTCCCTACCACAGCCAGAGTCCTGGAGACAGACTCCGATCCTTGGCTCAAAGAATGCACTCTCACCTGGGTCAGTAGGTCATGGATTTGAGCCAAACTCAAGGACTTCAACCTCTTAATCTAGGCCCATAAGCCAGTGCATCACTGGGGGAGCACCGCGCAGTCATAGGGGGCAGTACTGGGGGAGCACCGCGCAGTCGGAGGGGTCAACACAGAGGATGCGCTGCACTGTCGGAGGGGACAATACCGAGGGACTGCTGCACTGTCGGAGGGGTCAATACCGAGGGAGTGTTGCAGTGTCGGAGGGGTCAATACCGAGGGAGTGCTGCACGGTCGGAGGGGTCAATACCGAGGGAGTGCTGCACGGTCGGAGGGGTCAATACCGAGGGAGTGCTGCACGGTCGGATGGGTCAATACCGAGGGAGCGCTGCAGTGTCAGAGGGGTCAATACCGAGAGAGTGCTGCACTGTCAGAGGGGTCAATAACAAGGGAATGCTGCACTGTCAGAGGGGTCAATACCGAGGGAGCGTTGCAGTGTCGGAGGGGTCAATACCGAGGGAGCGCTGCACGGTCGGAGGGGTCAATACCGAGGGAGCGTTGCAGTGTCGGAGGGGTCAATACCGAGGGAGCGCTGCAGTGTCACGGGGGTCAACACCGAAGGAGCGCTGCACTGTCACGGGGGTCAACACCGAGGGAGCGCTGCACTGTCACGGGGGTCAACACAGAGGGAGCGCTGCACTGTCACGGGGGTCAACACAGAGGGAGCGCTGCACTGTCACGGGGGTCAACACAAAGGGAGCGCTGCACTGTCACGGGGGTCAACACCGAGGGAGCGCTGCACTGTCACGGGGGTCAACACCGAGGGAGCGCTGCACTGTCACGGGGGGTCAATACCGAGGGAGCGCCTCTCTGTCGGAGGGGTCAGTACCGAGGGAGTGTTGCACTGTCACGGGGGTCAATACCGAGGGAGTGTTGCACTGTCACGGGGGTCAATAACTAGGGAATGCTGCACTGTCGGAGGGGTCAATACCGAGGGAGAGTTGCAGTGTCGGAGGGGTCAATACCGAGGGAGCGTTGCAGTGTCGGAGGGGTCAATACCGAGGGAGCGTTGCAGTGTCGGAGGGGTCAATACCGAGGGAGCGCTGCACTGTCGCGGGGGTCAATACCGAGGGAGCGCTGCACTGTCGCGGGGGTCAAAATCGAGGGAGCGCTGCACTGTCGCGGGGGTCAATACCGAGGTCGCGCTGCACTGTCGCGGGGGTCAATACCGAGGTCGCGCTGCACTGTCGCGGGGGTCAATACCGAGGGAGCGCTGCACTGTCGCGGGGGTCAATACCGAGGGAGCGCTGCACTGTCGCGGGGGTCAATACCGAGGGAGCGCTGCACTGTCGCGGGGGTCAATACCGAGGGAGCGCTGCACTGTCGCGGGGGTCAATACCGAGGGAGCGCTGCACTGTCGCGGGGGTCAATACCGAGGGAGCGCTGCACTGTCGCGGGGGTCAATACCGAGGGAGCGCTGCACTGTCGCGGGGGTCAATACCGAGGGAGCGCTGCACTGTCGCGGGGGTCAATACCGAGGGAGCGCTGCACTGTCGCGGGGGTCAATACCGAGGGAGCGCTGCACTGTCGCGGGGGTCAATACCGAGGGAGCGCTGCACTGTCGCGGGGGTCAATACCGAGGGAGCGTTACAGTGTCGCGGGGGTCAATACCGAGGGAGCGCTGCACTGTCGCGGGGGTCAATACCGAGGGAGCGCTGCACTGTCGCGGGGGTCAATACCGAGGGAGCGCTGCACTGTCACGGGGGTCAGTACCTAGGGAGTGTTGCACTGTCGCGGGGGTCAATACCGAGGCAGTGCTGCACTGTCGGAGGGGCCAATACCGAGGGAGCGCTGCACTGTCACGGGGGTCAGTACCTAGGGAGTGTTGCACTGTCGCGGGGGTCAACACAGAGGGAGCGCTGCACTGTCGCGGGGGTCAATACCGAGGGAGCGCTGCACTGTCACGGGGGTCAATACTGAGGGAGCGCTTCACTGTCACGGGGGTCAATACCGAGGGAGCGCTGCACTGTCGCGGGGGTCAACACCGAGGGAGCGCTGCACTGTCGGAGGGGTCAGTACCGAGGGAGTGTTGCACTGTCACGGGGGTCAACACCGAGGGAGCGCTGCACTGTCACGGGGGCCAGTACCGAGGGAGCGTTGCACTGTCACGGGGGTCAACACAGAGGGAGCGCTGCACTGTCACGGGGGTCAACACCGAGGGAGCGCTGCACTGTCACGGGGGTCAACACCGAGGGAGCGCTGCACTGTCACGGGGGCCAGTACCAAGGGAGCGTTGCACTGTCACGGGGGCCAGTACCAAGGGAGCGCTGCACTGTCACGGGGGTCAACACCGAGGGAGCGCTGCACTGTCGGAGGGGTCAGTACCGAGGGAGTGTTGCACTGACGCGGGGGTCAATACCGAGGGAGCGCTGCACAGTCGGAGGGGTCAATATCGAGGGAGCGTTGCAGTGACGGAGGGGTCAATACCGAGGGAGCGCTGCACGGTCGGAAGGGGTCAATACCGAGGGAGCGTTGCACGGTCGGAAGGGGTCAATACCGAGGGAGCGTTGCAGTGTCGGGGGGGTCAATAGCGAGGGAGCGCTTCACTGTCGCGGGGGTCAATACCGAGGGAGTGCCTCTCTGTCGGAGGGGTCAGTGCCGAGGGAGCGTTACAGTGTCGCGGGGGTCAATGCCGAGGGAGCGCTACAGTGTCGCGGGGGTCAATACCGAGGGAGCGCTGCACTGTCGCGGGGGTCAATACCGAGGTCGCGCTGCACTGTCGGGGGGGTCAATACCGAGGGAGCGCTTCACTGTCGCGGGGGTCAATACCGAGGGAGCGCTGCACTGTCGCGGGGGTCAATACCGAGGGAGCGCTGCACTGTCGCGGGGGTCAATACCGAGGGAGCGCTGCACTGTCGCGGGGGTCAATACCGAGGGAGCGCTGCACTGTCGCGGGGGTCAATACCGAGGGAGCGCTGCACTGTCGCGGGGGTCAATACCGAGGGAGCGCTGCACTGTCGCGGGGGTCAATACCGAGGGAGCGCTGCACTGTCACGGGGGTCAATACCGAGGGAGCGGTGCACGGTCGGAGGGGTCAATATCGAGGGAGTGTTGCAGTGTCGGAGGGGTCAATACCGAGGGAGCGCTGCACGGTCGGAGGGGTCAATACCGAGGGAGCGCTGCACGGTCGGAGGGGTCAATATCGAGGGAGCGTTGCAGTGTCGGAGGGGTCAATACCGAGGGAGTGCTGCACTGTCGTGGGGGTCAATACCGAGGTAGCGCTGCACTGTCGGAGGGGTCAATACCGAGGGAGCGTTGCAGTGTCGGTGGGGTCAATACCGAGGGAGCGCTGCACTGTCACGGGGGTCAATACTGAGGGAGCGCTTCACTGTCACGGGGGTCAATACCGAGGGAGCGCCTCTCTGTCGGAGGGGTCAGTACCGAGGGAGCGCTGCACTGTCGCGGGGGTCAATACCGAGGGAGCGCTGCACTGTCACGGGGGTCAACACCGAGGGAGCGCTGCACTGTCGCGGGGGTCAATACCGAGGGAGCGCTGCACTGTCGCGGGGGTCAATACCGAGGGAGCGCTGCACTGTCACGGGGGTCAACATCGAGGGAGCGCTGCACTGTCGCGGGGGTCAATACCGAGGGAGCGCTGCACTGTCACGGGGGTCAATACCGAGGGAGTGTTGCAGTGTCGGAGGGGTCAATCCCGAGGGAGCGCTGCACGGTCGGAGGGGTCAATATCGAGGGAGTGTTGCAGTGTCGGAGGGGTCAATACCGAGGGAGCGCTGCACGGTCGGAGGGGTCAATACCGAGGGAGCGCTGCACGGTCGGAGGGGTCAATACCGAGGGAGCGCTGCACGGTCGGAGGGGTCAATATCGAGGGAGCGTTGCAGTGTCGGAGGGGTCAATACCGAGGGAGTGTTGCAGTGTCGGAGGGGTCAATCCCGAGGGAGCGCTGCACTGTCGCGGGGGTCAATACCGAGGGAGTGCTGCACTGTCGTGGGGGTCAATACCGAGGTAGCGCTGCACTGTCGGAGGGGTCAATACCGAGGGAGCGTTGCAGTGTCACAGGGGTCAATACCGAGGGAGCGCTGCACTGTCGCGGGGGTCAATACCGAGGGAGCCTTGCACTGTCGGAGGGGTCAATACCGAGGGAGTGTTGCAGTGTCGGAGGGGTCAATACCGAGGGAGCGCTGCACGGTCGGAGGGGTCAATATCGAGGGAGCGTTGCAGTGTCGGAGGGGTCAATACCGAGGGAGTGTTGCAGTGTCGGAGGGGTCAATCCCGAGGGAGCGCTGCACTGTCGCGGGGGTCAATACCGAGGGAGTGCTGCACTGTCGTGGGGGTCAATACCGAGGTAGCGCTGCACTGTCGGAGGGGTCAATACCGAGGGAGCGCTGCACTGTCGCGGGGGTCAATACCGAGGGAGTGCTGCACTGTCGTGGGGGTCAATACCGAGGTAGCGCTGCACTGTCACGGGGGTCAATACCGAGGGAGCGCTGCACTGTCGCGGGGGTCAATACCGAGGGAGCCTTGCACTGTCGGAGGGGTCAATACCGAGGGAGTGTTGCAGTGTCGGAGGGGTCAATACCGAGGGAGCGCTGCACGGTCGGAGGGGTCAATATCGAGGGAGCGTTGCCGTGTCGGAGGGGTCAATAGCGAGGGTGTGCTGCACTGTTGTGGGGGTCAATACCGAGGGAGTGTTGCAGTGTCGGAGGGGTCAATACCGAGGGAGCGCTGCACGGTCGGAGGGGTCAATATCGAGGGAGCGTTGCAGTGTCGGAGGGGACAATACCGAGGGAGCGTTACAGTGTCACGGGGGTCAATACCGAGGGAGCGTTGCAGTGTCGCGGGGGTCAATACCGAGGGAGCGCTGCACTGTCGCGGGGGTCAATACCGAGGGAGCGCTGCACTGTCGCGGGGGTCAATACCGAGGGAGCGCTGCACTGTCGCGGGGGTCAATACCGAGGGAGCGCTGCACTGTCGCGGGGGTCAATACCGAGGGAGCGCTACAGTGTCGCGGGGGTCAATACCGAGGGAGCGCTGCACTGTCGGAGGGGTCAATACCGAGGGAGCGCTTCACTGTCGCGGGGGTCAATACCGAGGGAGCGCTTCACTGTCGCGGGGGTCAATACCGAGGGAGCGCTGCACTGTCGCGGGGGTCAATACCGAGGGAGCGCTGCACTGTCGCGGGGGTCAATACCGAGGGAGCGCTGCACTGTCGCGGGGGTCAATACCGAGGGAGCGCTGCACTGTCGCGGGGGTCAATACCGAGGGAGCGCTGCACTGTCGCGGGGGTCAATACCGAGGGAGCGTTGCAGTGTCGCGGGGGTCAATACCGAGGGAGCGCTGCACTGTCGCGGGGGTCAATACCGAGGGAGCGCTGCACTGTCGCGGGGGTCAATACCGAGGGAGCGCTGCACTGTCGCGGGGGTCAATACCGAGGGAGCGCTGCACTGTCGCGGGGGTCAATACCGAGGGAGCGCTGCACTGTCGCGGGGGTCAATACCGAGGGAGCGCTGCACTGTCGCGGGGGTCAATACCGAGGGAGCGCTGCACTGTCACGGGGGTCAATACCGAGGCAGTGCTGCACTGTCGGAGGGGTCAATACCGAGGGAGCGCTGCACTGTCACGGGGGTCAACACAGAGGGAGCGCTGCACTGTCACGGGGGTCAATACCGAGGGAGCGCTGCACTGTCACGGGGGTCAATACTGAGGGAGCGCTTCACTGTCACGGGGGTCAATACCGAGGGAGCGCTGCACTGTCACGGGGGTCAATACCGAGGGAGCGCTGCACTGTCGCGGGGGTCAATACCGAGGGAGCGCTGCACTGTCGCGGGGGTCAATACCGAGGGAGCGCTGCACTGTCGCGGGGGTCAATACCGAGGGAGCGCTGCACTGTCACGGGGGTCAATACCGAGGGAGCGCTTCACTGTCACGGGGGTCAATACCGAGGGAGCGCTGCACTGTCACGGGGGTCAATACCGAGGGAGCGCTGCACTGTCGCGGGGGTCAATACCGAGGGAGCGCTGCACTGTCGCGGGGGTCAATCCCGAGGGAGCGCTGCACTGTCGCGGGGGTCAATACCGAGGTAGCGCTGCACTGTCGGAGGGGTCAATACCGAGGGAGCGTTACAGTGTCACGGGGGTCAATACCGAGGGAGTGTTGCAGTGTCGGAGGGGTCAATACCGAGGGAGCGCTGCACGGTCGGAGGGGTCAATATCGAGGGAGTGTTGCAGTGTCGGAGGGGTCAATACCGAGGGAGCGCTGCACGGTCGGAGGGGTCAATACCGAGGGAGCGCTGCACTGTCGGAGGGGTCAATACCGAGGGAGCGTTACAGTGTCACGGGGGTCAATACCGAGGGAGTGTTGCACTGTCACGGGGGTCAATACCGAGGGAGCGCTGCACTGTCGGGGGGGGTCAATACCGAGGGAGTGCCTCTCTGTCGGAGGGGTCAGTACCAAGGGAGTGTTGCACTGTCACAGGGGTCAACACCGAGGGAGCGCTTCACTGTCGGAGGGGTCAATACTGAGGGAGTGCAGCACTGTCACGGGGGTCAATACCGAGGGAGCGCTTCACTGTCACGGGGGTCAATACCGAGGGAGCGCTTCACTGTCGCGGGGGTCAATACCGAGGGAGTGCCTCTCTGTCGGAGGGGTCAATACCGAGGGAGTGTTGCACTGTCACGGGGGTCAATACCGAGGGAGCGCTGCACTGTCGGGGGGGGTCAATACCGAGGGAGCGTTGCACTGTCACGGGGGTCAATACCGAGGGAGTGCCTCTCTGTCGGAGGGGTCAGTACCAAGGGAGTGTTGCACTGTCACAGGGGTCAACACCGAGGGAGCGCTTCACTGTCGGAGGGGTCAATACTGAGGGAGTGCAGCACTGTCACGGGGGTCAATACCGAGGGATCGCCTCTCTGTCGGAGGGGTCAGTACCAAGGGAGTGTTGCACTGTCACAGGGGTCAACACCGAGGGAGCGCTTCACTGTCGGAGGGGTCAATACTGAGGGAGTGCAGCACTGTCACGGGGGTCAATACCGAGGGAGCGCTTCACTGTCACGGGGGTCAATACCGAGGGAGCGCTTCACTGTCGCGGGGGTCAATACCGAGGGAGTGCCTCTCTGTCGGAGGGGTCAATACCGAGGGAGTGTTGCACTGTCACGGGGGTCAATACCGAGGGAGCGCTGCACTGTCGGGGGGGGGGGGTCAATACCGAGGGAGCGTTGCACTGTCACGGGGGTCAATACCGAGGGAGCGCTGCACTGTCGGAGGGGTCAGTACTGAGGGAGTGCTGCACTGTCGGGGGGGGTCAATACCGAGGGAGCGTTGCACTGTCACAGGAGTCAACACCGAGGGAGCGCTTCACTGTCGGAGGGGTCAATACTGAGGGAGTGCTGCACTGTCACGGGGGTCAATACCGAGGGAGCACCTCTCTGTCGGAGGGGTCAGTACCAAGGGAGTGTTGCACAGTCACGGGGGTCAATACCGAGGGAGCGCTGCACTGTCACAGGGGTCAACACCGAGGGAGCGCTTCACTGTCGGAGGGGTCAATACTGAGGGAGTGCTGCACTGTCACGGGGGTCAATACCGAGGGAGCACCTCTCTGTCGGAGGGGTCAGTACCAAGGGAGTGTTGCACAGTCACGGGGGTCAACACCGAGGGAGCGCTGCACTGTCACGGGGGTCAATACCGAGGGAGCGTTGCACTGTCGCGGGGGTCAACACCGAGGGAGCGCTTCACTGTCACGGGGGTCAATCCTGAGGGAGTACTGCACTGTCACGGGGGTCAATACCGAGGGAGCGCCTCTCTGTCGGAGGGGTCAGTACCAAGGGAGTGTTGCACTGTCACGGGGGTCAACACCGAGGGAGCGCTGCGCTGTCACGGGGGTCAATACCGAGGGAGCGCTTCACTGTCGCGGGGGTCAACACCGAGGGAGCGCTTCACTGTCGCGGGGGTCAATACCGAGCGAGTGCCTCTCTGTCGGAGGGGTCAGTACCAAGGGAGTGTTGCACTGTCACGGGGGTA